>NC_138296.1:32437500-32522500 GCF_965601325.2 Salmo salar | reverse complement strand
TCTCTCACTGTCAGAGCAGACGAGATGTTGAAGTTACAGTTAACTCTCTCACTGTCAGAGCAGACGAGATGCTGAAGTTACAGTTCACTCTCTCACTGTCAGAGTAGACGAGATGCTGAAGTTACAGTTAACTCTCTCACTGTCGGAGCAGACGAGATGCTGAAGTTACAGTTAACTCTCTCACTGTCAGAGCAGACGAGATGTTGAAGTTACAGTTAACTCTCTCACTCAGAGCAGACGAGATGCTGGAGTTACAGTTAACTCTCTCACTGTCAGGGTAGACGAGATGCTGGAGTTACAGTTAACTCTCTCACTGTCGGAGCAGACGAGATGCTGAAGTTACAGTTAACTCTCTCACTGTCAGAGCAGACGAGATGCTGAAGTTACAGTTCACTCTCTCACTGTCAGAGCAGACGAGATGCTGAAGTTACAGTTAACTCTCTCACTGTCAGAGCAGACGAGATGCTGAAGTTACAGTTAACTCTCTCACTGTCAGAGTAGACGAGATGCTGAAGTTACAGTTAACTCTCTCACTGTCAGAGCAGGCGAGATGCTGAAGTTACAGTTTACTCTCTCACTGTCAGAGCAGACGAGATGCTGAAGTTACAGTCAACTCTCTCACTGTCAGAGCAGACGAGATGCTGAAGTTACATTTAACCTCTTACATGTAGACATTCCGCTAGCGGAACACCTGCTCCAATATCCAATGATGGGCGTGGCGCGAAATACAAACTCCTCTAAAATCCGAAAACTTCAATTTTTCAAACATATGACTATTTTACAGCATTTTAAAGACAAGACTCTCGTTAATCTAACCACACTGTCCGATTTCAAAAAGGCTTTACAGCGAAAGCAAAACATTAGATTATGTCAGCAGAGTACCCAGCCAGAAATAATCAGACACCCATTTTTCAAGCTAGCATATAATGTCACAAAAAACAAAACCACAGCTAAATGCAGCACTAACCTTTGATGATCTTCATCAGATGACAACCCTAGGACATTATGTTATACAATGCATGCATGTTTTGTTCAATCAAGTTCATATTTATATCAAAAAACAGCTTTTTTACATTAGCATGTGACGTTCAGAACTAGCATACCCCCCCGCAAACATCCGGTGAATTTACTAAATTACTCACGATAAACGTTCACAAAAAACGTAACAATTATTTTAAGAATTATAGATACAGAACTCCTCTATGCACTCGATATGTCCGATTTTAAAATAGCTTTTCGGTGAAAGCACATTTTGCAATATTCTCAGTAGATAGCCCAGCCATCACGGCTATTCATTTAGACACCGACCAAGTTTAGCCCTGACCAAACTCCGATTTACTATTACAAAAGTTTGATTACCTTTGTTGTCTTCGTCAGAATGCACCCCCAGGACTGCTACTTCAATAACAAATGTTGGTTTGGTCCAAAATAATCCATCGTTATATCCAAATAGCGGCGTTTTGTTCGTGCGTTCAAGACACTATCCGAAGTGTAAATAAGGGTCACGAGCATGGCGCAATTCGTGACAAAAGATTTCTAAATATTCCATTACCGTACATTGAAGCATGTCAACCGCTGTTTAAAATCAATTTTTATGTCATTTTTCTCGTAAAAAAGCGATAATATTCCAACCGGGAATCTGCGTTTAGGTAAACAGACGAAAGAAAACATAGCACGCGCCTGAGTCTCACAGTACTGTAACCAGCCACTACCCAAACGCGCTACTTTTTTTCAACCAGAGCCTGCAAAGCCACGATTCAGCTTTTTGCCGCCTTCTGAGAGCCCATGGGAGCCGTAGGAAGTGTCACGTAACAGCAGAGATCCTCTGTAATGGATAGAGATAATCAAGAAGGGCAAGAAATTGTCAGACAGGGCACTTCCTGCATGGAATCTTCTCAGGTTTTGGCCTGCCAAATGAGTTCTGTTATACTCACAGACACCATTCAAACAGTTTTAGAAACTTTGGAGTGTTTTCTATCCAAAGCTAATAATTATATGCATATTCTAGTTTCTGGGCAGGAGTAATAATCAGATTAAATCGGGTACGTTTTTTATCCGGCTGTGAAAATACTGCCCCCTAGCCATAACAGGTTAACTCTCTCACTGTCGGAGCAGACGAGATGCTGAAGTTACAGTTAACTCTCTGTCAGAGTAGACGAGATGCTGAAGTTACAGTTAACTCTCTCACTGTCAGAGCAGACGAGATGCTGAAGTTACAGTTAACTCTCTCACTGTCAGAGCAGACGAGATGCTGAAGTTACAGTTAACTCTCTCACTGTCAGAGCAGACGAGATGCTGAAATTAGTTCACTCTCTCACTGTCAGAGTAGACGAGATGCTGAAGTTACAGTTAACTCTCTCACTGTCAGAGCAGACGAGATGCTGAAGTTACAGTTAACTCTCTCACTGTCAGAGCAGACGAGATGCTGAAATTACGTTCACTCTCTCACTGTCAGAGTAGACGAGATGCTGAAGTTACAGTTAACTCTCTCACTGTCAGAGCAGACGAGATGCTGAAGTTACAGTTCACTCTCTCACTGTCAGAGCAGACGAGATGCTGAAGTTACAGTTAACTCTCTCACTGTCAGAGCAGACGAGATGCTGAAGTTACAGTTAACTCTCTCACTGTCAGAGCAGACGAGATGTTGAAGTTACAGTTAACTCTCTCACTGTCAGAGCAGACGAGATGCTGAAGTTACAGTTAACTCTCTCACTGTCAGAGTAGACGAGATGCTGAAGTTACAGTTAACTCTCTGTCAGAGTAGACGAGATGCTGAAGTTACAGTTAACTCTCTCACTGTCAGAGCAGACGAGATGCTGAAGTTACAGTTAACTCTCTCACTGTCAGAGCAGACCAGATGCTGAAGTTACAGTTACTCTCTCACTGTCGGAGCAGACGAGATGCTGAAGTTACAGTTAACTCTCTCACTGTCGGAGCAGACGAGATGTTGAAGTTACAGTTAACTCTCTCACTGTCAGAGTAGACGAGATGCTGAAGTTACAGTTAACTCTCTAACTGTCAGAGCAGACGAGATGCTGAAGTTACAGTTAACTCTCTCACTGTCGGAGCAAACGAGATGCTGAAGTTACAGTTAACTCTCTCACTGTCGGAGCAGACGAGATGCTGAGGTTACAGTTAACTCTCTGTCAGAGTAGACGAGATGCTGAAGATACAGTTAACTCTCCCACTGTCAGAGCACACGAGATGCTGAAGTTACAGTTAACTCTCTGTCAGAGTAGACGAGATGCTGAAGTTACAGTTAACTCTCTCACTGTCAGAGCAGACGAGATGCTGAAATTACAGTTCACTCTCTCACTGTCAGAGTAGACGAGATGCTGAAGTTACAGTTAACTCTCTCACTGTCAGAGCAGACGAGATGCTGAAGTTACAGTTCACTCTCTCACTGTCAGAGCAGACGAGATGCTGAAGTTACAGTTAACTCTCTCACTGTCAGAGCAGACGAGATGCTGAAGTTACAGGTAACTCTCTCACTGTCAGAGCAGACGAGATGTTGAAGTTACAGTTAACTCTCTCACTGTCAGAGCAGACGAGATGCTGAAGTTACAGTTAACTCTCTCACTGTCAGAGTAGACGAGATGCTGAAGTTACAGTTAACTCTCTGTCAGAGTAGACGAGATGCTGAAGTTACAGTTAACTCTCTCACTGTCAGAGCAGACGAGATGCTGAAGTTACAGTTAACTCTCTCACTGTCAGAGCAGACGAGATGCTGAAGTTACAGTTAACTATCTCACTGTCGGAGCAGACGAGATGCTGAAGTTACAGTTAACTCTCTCACTGTCGGAGCAGACGAGATGTTGAAGTTACAGTTAACTCTCTCACTGTCAGAGTAGACGAGATGCTGAAGTTACAGTTAACTCTCTAACTGTCAGAGCAGACGAGATGCTGAAGTTACAGTTAACTCTCTCACTGTCGGAGCAAACGAGATGCTGAAGTTACAGTTAACTCTCTCACTGTCGGAGCAGACGAGATGCTGAAGTTACAGTTAACTCTCTCACTGTCGGAGCAGACGAGATGTTGAAGTTACAGTTAACTCTCTCACTGTCAGAGTAGACGAGATGCTGAAGTTACAGTTAACTCTCTAACTGTCAGAGCAGACGAGATGCTGAAGTTACAGTTAACTCTCTCACTGTCGGAGCAAACGAGATGCTGAAGTTACAGTTAACTCTCTCACTGTCGGAGCAGACGAGATGCTGAGGTTACAGTTAACTCTCTGTCAGAGTAGACGAGATGCTGAAGATACAGTTAACTCTCCCACTGTCAGAGCAGACGAGATGCTGAAGTTACAGTTAACTCTCTCACTGTCAGAGCAGACGAGATGCTGAAGTTACAGTTAACTCTCTCACTGTCAGAGCAGACGAGATGCTGAAGTTACAGTTAACTCTCTCACTGTCAGAGTAGATGAGATGCTGAAGTTACAGTTAACTCTCTCACTGTCAGAGCAGACGAGATGCTGAAGTTACAGTTCACTCTCTCACTGTCAGAGCAGACAAGATGCTGAAGTTACAGTTAACTCTCTCACTGTCGGAGCAGACGAGATGCTGAAGATACAGTTAACTCTCTGTCAGAGTAGACGAGATGCTGAAGTTACAGTTAACTCTCTCACTGTCAGAGCAGACGAGATGCTGAAGTTACAGTTAACTCTCTCACTGCCAGAGCAGACGAGATGCTGAAGTTACAGTTAACTCTCTCACTGTCAGAGCAGACGAGATGCTGAAGTTGCAGTTAACTCTCTCACTGTCAGAGCAGACGAGATGCTGAAGTTACAGTTCACTCTCTCACTGTCAGAGCAGACGAGATGCTGAAGTTACAGTTAACTCTCTCACTGTCAGAGCAGACGAGATGCTGAAGTTACAGTTCACTCTCTCACTGTCAGAGCAGACGAGATGCTGAAATTACAGTTAACTCTCTCACTGTCAGAGCAGACGAGATGCTGAAGTTACAGTTAACTCTCTCACTGTCGGAGCAGACGAGATGCTGAAGTTACAGTTAACTCTCTCACTGTCAGAGCAGACGAGATGCTGAAGTTACAGTTAACTCTCTCACTGTCGGAGCAGACGAGATGCTGAAGTTACAGTTAACTCTCTCACTGTCGGAGCAGACGAGATGCTGAAGTTACAGTTAACTCTCTGTCAGAGCAGACGAGATGCTGAAGTTACAGTTACCTCTCTCACTGTCAGAGCAGACGAGATGTTGAAGTTACAGTTCACTCTCTCACTGCCAGCCCCTTCTGCATGGCTGCCTGGGCCTTACTGGGGCTCAGTCTGGTGTAGAGAGAAACAGGATGTTATCAACCAACTGTTCTAGGATCAGCAACAGATTAAGGTAAATGCTGTTTGTTAAACTGGAGTGAAGGCAGGATCTGTTCTGGGATCTGGTGTTGGTATTGAGGTTATAAATTACGTTCTGGGCTATGAATGGAGTGAGAGATTTGGGGAGAAAGGGGTTAATTTCTCAATCTGACTGGTGATGCAGGAATTCAATCCCTCAGAGTGTATTTCAAACACACTGACGCACACATAGACACACACACACACACATTTATATGCACACACATACCCACACACAGTCTTGTATAACTAACCTTGTGGGGAAACACAATTCAGTCCCATTCAAAATGTTCCCTAACCCCTAACCCATACCCTAACCCTAACGTTAACCCTGACCCTAATCCTATCCCTAGCTCCTAAACCTAATTCTAACCCTAACACTAAATCTAACACTAATTCTAAACGTTAACCCCCTGTAAATAGCAGTTGGCTTTGTGAGGAATAACAAAATGTCCCCAGTTGGTCCAATTTTTGTTATTTTACTTTTCTTGTAGAATTAAACACGTCCACAGACACACACACACACACACACACACAGACGTACTGCACACACACGCACACACAGACGTACTGCACACACACACACACACACACACACACACACAGACGTACTGCACACACACACACACACACACACACACACACACACACACACACACAGACGTACTGCACACACACGCACACACAGACGTACTGCACACACACACACACACACACACACACAGACGTACTGCACACACACGCACACACAGACGTACTGCACACACACACACACACACACACACACACACACACACACACAGACGTACTGCACACACACACACACACAGACGTACTGCACACACACACACACACACACAGACGTACTGCACACACACACACACACACACACAGACGTACTGCACCCACACACACACACACAGACGTACTGCACACACACACACACACACACACACACACACACACACACACACACACACACACACACACACACACACACACACACACACACACACACACACACACAGACGTACTGCACACACACACACACACACACACACACACACACACACACATAGACGTACTGCACACACACACACACACACACACACACACAGACGTACTGCACACACACACACACACACACACACACACACACACACACACACACACACACACACACACACACACACACACACACACACAGACGTACTGCACACACACACACACACACACACACACACACGCACAGCACACACACACACACACACACACACACACACACACACACACACACACACACACACACACAGACACACACACACACACACACACACACACACACACAGACGTACTGCACACACACACACACAGACGTACTGCACACACACACACACACACACACACAGACATACTGTACACACACACACACAGACGTACTGCACACACACACACACACAGACGAACTGCACACACACACACACACAGACGTACTGCGCACACACACACACACCGTACTGTTAGTCATTCTATTCAGTGGCCTGCTGCCCTCTCTTTAATTAGGCTAATTGAAATGTTAGAATAACCATCTTCTTGATTGCTCATTATTTTTGGGCAATTTAAAAATTAAAAATGGATGCACACAGTGGCCAAACAAGCCAGAGAGCCCTCCCCCCTTTCTCCTGAGCTGACCCTCGTGTGTGAGCATGCCCTCTTCCCCACCTTCTGGTCCTCTTGCCCACCCCCTGGTCGTCCCTCCTGAGGCTGGCTGACTCAGCCCTGCCCTTTCCTGTAGCTACCAGCAAACCCTGTATGTTCAACCCTGGTGTTAATCCTCCCTTGGCCTATAACAGGGAGTTGTGGTTCTCCCCATCTCCCTGTGGGCCGTAGGAGGGAGTGGGGGTTTCATCTCCCTGTGGGCCGTAGGAGGGAGTGGGGGTTTCATCTCCCTGTGGGCCGTAGGAGGGAGTGGGGGTTTCATCTCCCTGTGGGCCGTAGGAGGGAGTGGGGGTTTCATCTCCCTGTGGGCCGTAGGAGGGATTGGGGGTTTCATCTCCCTGTGGGCCGTAGGAGGGATTGGGGGTTTCATCTCCCTGTGGACCGTAGGGGGGATTGGGGGTTTCATCTCCCTGTGGGCCGTAGGGGGGATTGGGGGTTTCATCTCCCTGTGGGCCGTAGGAGGGATTGGGGGTTTCATCTCCCTGTGGGCCGTAGGAGGGATTGGGGGTTTCATCTCCCTGTGGGCCGTAGGAGGGATTGGGGGTTTCATCTCCCTGTGGGCCGTAGGAGGGAGTGGGGGTTTCATCTCCCTGTGGGCCGTAGGAGGGATTGGGGGTTTCATCTCCCTGTGGGCCGTAGGAGGGATTGGGGGTTTCATCTCCCTGTGGGCCGTAGGAGGGATTGGGGGTTTCATCTCCCTGTGGGCCGTAGGAGGGATTGGGGGTTTCATCTCCCTGTGGGCCGTAGGAGGGATTGGGGGTTTCATCTCCCTGTGGACCGTAGGGGGGATTGGGGGTTTCATCTCCCTGTGGGCCGTAGGAGGGATTGGGGGTTTCATCTCCCTGTGGGCCGTAGGAGGGATTGGGGGTTTCATCTCCCTGTGGGCCGTAGGAGGGATTGGGGGTTTCATCTCCCTGTGGGCCGTATGGGGGATTGGGGGTTTCATCTCCCTGTGGGCCGTAGGGGGGATTGGGGTTCTCCCCTGGGGGGGGGGTTGTGTTTCTGGGAGAGATCAGGGGAGGATGTGAGAGCCCATCTGGAGTGCTGTGTGACTGACAAGCTGGGAGAACATTTATCTGCTCCTCTACCTTGTGTCTTTCTAACAGGGACGGTGAGTCATTTCTACACACACCGGTCTGTGTTTACATACTGATACCCACAGACACACAACAGCCACACATACACACACACACACACACACACACACACACACACACACACACACACACACGTTCTATGTACCTTACCCTGCTATACTGAATTGTATCAAAGAAGATATATTATTAACACAGCATAGTTGACATACTCCCCTCTCCCTTTAACATACACTCAGCATTATATGAACATTATGCATACACACAATATAAAAACATGCATTTGTTTGATTTGCCTTCAAGGAAACATCTTGCATTCTCATTCATCTGCAGACAGACATGCACTGAGTCAGACTAACACCAGTTCCAGGACTTTTAAATATGTTTTTTTCTCAGCAGCTCTCTCCATGGCAACCCAAAGTTCTGCTTGTCACAACATGAAACATGAGGGAATAAAGACATTTTCCCAATATGCTGCTACACCAGTGAGCATATTTCTCCTTGAGACAGGCCTGCTGTATGCTGCCAATCTGATCCTTTAGCCCCCTCTGTTGGCTGCCTGGTGAACTGCAGATGAGTCTCTGGGTGCATGTGCATCTTTCTACCTAGGTGTGTGTAGGATATTAATTAAGTGTAGTTGAATTTCATTTGAACGAGACACAGAGAGAGAAACGGAGAGACAGAGAGACGGAGAGAAGGAGGATCCACACAAACAGAAGAGATCATTAGGGATCGGATCAAATCACTCTTCTAAGCAAAATGATATAATGATATGACACTGGAGGTAAAGCCACTGTAAACTGACTCTCTCCATTGACTGTCTTCGTGGTGACTGCTGTGAGTGGCAGGAGATGTGATGTCTGACTGTTTCATAGTAAATACAGATGGCAGAGACTATGTCCTAAGAGTGGTTGGCCACATGTTGACCTGACTAAGATAAATGGGTGACACGATTGACCGGTTTGTCTTTGAGAGCTCGCTGGCGTCAATTTCAATGGATGTCAGGGGACCATTAGCATGTAAATGAGCTGTTTCCAATCATAATTGCCGTGACAAACAAGTGAGTGTTAATTGTTATGTGTTGACATTGCACTTACTGTATAAAATGAGCTCTCTTAATGAATATAAATTGCTGAATTCTTTCTCTGTGGAATAGGAGGGAGGTGCCCCCAAGCTGATAATAAGCTGTGCACTGATTGGCCAAATGAAGACTCAGAGGTAAGCTTATTGGATAGCAAGGGTGTCGGACTACCAGGAACTTAGAAACTGAATCCCTACAAGGTGAAGGTAACCTTGGGGTTAGCTGACTCTACGGTTCCATGGACTACTATGCACCCTTAAGATGAGGTAAGATGAGGTGAAGTCATCATTTGGATGAAGTATCCCTTTAAGCGTCTTCGCCCCTCAAAGTGGCATCATTAGGTTGTGTTTCTATCACACTGTATTTGTGCAAGTCTAAACCATCACGACACACAAGCTAATAATGCATAATAATAATGCTTGCCTTCACAATGAAACAGTGAGGGAGTGTGGAGAGGGCCAACTATCTATCTACTATATCGAGCCACCTGTCAATTCAGTAGTCTAGAGTTCAAAGGTCACAAACCAAAATGAGAGTAATTTCACAAAAATAGAAATTAAAATCCAACAGGAAATGCAGGAGAGTCAATCAACACAATCAGGAAGTCTTTGGTGATGAAAGGAAGTATCATTGGTGATGATAGAAAGTCCTTGGTGATGAAAGGAAGTATCATTGGTGATGATAGAAAGTCCTTGGTGATGAAAGGAAGTATCATTGGTGATGATAGAAAGTCCTTGGTGATGAAAGGAAGTATCATTGGTGATGATAGAAAGTCCTTGGTGATGAAAGGAAGTATCATTGGTGATGATAGAAAGTCCTTGGTGATGAAAGGAAGTATCATTGGTGATGATAGAAAGTCCTTGGTGATGAAAGGAAGTATCATTGGTGATGATAGAAAGTCCTTGGTGATGAAAGGAAGTATCATTGGTGATGATAGAAAGTCCTTGGTGATGAAAGGAAGTATCATTGGTGATGATAGAAAGTCCTTGGTGATGAAAGGAAGTATCATTGGTGATGATAGAAAGTCCTTGGTGATGAAAGGAAGTATCATTGGTGATGATAGAAAGTCCTTGGTGATGAAAGGAAGTATCATTGGTGATGATAGAAAGTCCTTGGTGATGAAAGGAAGTATCATTGGTGATGATAGAAAGTCCTTGGTGATGAGAGTCGTCCAGTGGTTTCATTTTCCCAGGAAGATAATTCAAAGGAACAGGTTTTTACAGCACAATTACTCAACTATTTTACTTTCCAAGTTTTAAACAAACATTTAATTCATTGTTTCCTCACACCAGCACGGCCATTTTGACCCATCCTTCCTACTCACATGACCCCATACAGGTGGGGTATCATTTTGACCAATCAACCCTTTTTAAACTATGTGGCATACAAATCATGGCATGGTTCTAGATATACAGTAGACATTCCATGTATGTTTTACCTATAATACATGCATAACTTTTATTTCTGTTGAATTCCATATCACATTACAATGATACCATGTGTTTGTTTCACTGCTGAGCCACTTACTATGTGCAGTCCTTTGAATACAGAATCATCAACATCCAGAGCCATGGGTGGTGTGTTTGAATTCTGACCATATGGTAATGTCACTTCCCATCTGGCTGAGAGAGGTGACATCACAGGCAGATGAAGAGAAGCGATTGACCTGAACTAGGTCCAGGATGCCTCGCTCTACTGCCCTCTGCTCTACTGCACTCTGCTCTACTGCACTCTGCTCTACTCCACTCTGCTCTACTCCACTCTGCTCTACTCCACTCTACTCCACTCTGCTCTACTCCACTCTACTCCACTCTGCTCTACTCCACTCTGCTCTACTCTGCTCTACTCCACTCTACTCCACTCTGCTCTACTGCACTCTGCTCTACTGCACTCTGCTCTACTCCACTCTGCTCTACTCCACTCTGCTCTACTCCACTCTACTCCACTCTGCTCTACTCCACTCTACTCCACTCTGCTCTACTGCACTCTGCTCTACTCCACTCTGCTCTACTCCGCTCTACTCCACTCTACTCTACTCTGCTCTACTCTCTGACACAGTCTGTGATAGACACTTGGGAGCCAGAGATGTCTGTGTCTGACTGCCACTCAGACTGACAACTCCACTGATGTGGCACCATAAACATGCTCCAGAGCCCTGTTCAACACCCAGGCCGATGGTATTCACACACACATACACACACACGACTGCAAGCACTTGTATACACACATTCACACACGCACGCGCATACACTCAAACACACACACATATACACACACACATATATACTGTACATTTAGCCGTTCTCTTCAGTGTGTGTAAATAAACACTGTAGATACTGTATGTACTGTAGAACAACACAAACACAATCATTAAATCTGTTATCACTCGTCATCTCCTGTCCCAAGAACCTGGCAACAAAAGTTATCAACATTCGTTTTGTTTCATTTTATTCTTTAGAAAGGCACTTACAGTATGAAAGGCTCAAATATACTACGACAAGATACAATGAGGGCCGAGGCTTACCTTTCACACACATGCATGTATAGTACACACTCACATATACACACACATGTATGTATAGTACACACTCACATATACACACACATGTATGTATAGTACACACTCACATATACACACACATGTATGTATAGTACACACTCACATATACACACACATGTATGTATAGTACACACTCACATATACACACACATGTATGTATAGTACACACTCACATATACACACACATGTATGTATAGTACACACTCACATATACACACATGTATGTATAGTACACACTCACATATACACACACATGTATGTATAGTACACACTCACATATAGCACACACATGTATGTATAGTACACACTCACATATACACACACATGTATGTATAGTACACACTCACATATACAGGACATGTATGTATAGTACACACTCACATATACACACACACATGTATGTATAGTACACACTCACATATACACACACATGTATGTATAGTACACACTCACATATACACGACATGTATGTATAGTACACACTCACATATACACACACATGTATGTATAGTACACACTCACATATACACACACATGTATGTATAGTACACACTCACATATACACGCACATGTATGTATAGTACACACTCACATATACACACACATGTATGTACTAGTACACACTCACATATACACACACATGTATGTATAGTACACACTCACATATACACACACATGTATGTATAGTACACACTCACATATACACGACATGTATGTATAGTACACACTCACATATGACACACGTATGTATAGTACACACTCACATATACACACACATGTATGTATAGTACACACTCACATATACACACACATGTATGTATAGTACACACTCACATATACACACACATGTATGTATAGTACACACTCACATATACACACATGTATGTATAGTACACACTCACATATGAGAGGAGATCTATTACAGTCCCTCTGAGAGGAGATCTATTACAGTCCCTCTGAGAGGAGATCTATTACAGTCCCTCTGAGAGGAGATCTATTACAGTCCCTCTGAGAGGAGATCTATTACAGTCCCTCTGAGAGGAGATCTATCACAGTCCCTCTGAGAGGAGATCTATTACAGTCCCTCTGAGAGGAGATCTATCACAGTCCCTCTGAGAGGAGATCTATTACAGTCCCTCTGAGAGGAGATCTATTACTGTCCCTCTGAGAGGAGATCTATCACAGTCCCTCTGAGAGGAGATCTATTACAGTCCCTCTGAGAGGAGATCTATTACAGTCCCTCTGAGAGGAGATCTATTACAGTCCCTCTGACAGGAGATCTATCACAGTCCCTCTGAGAGGAGATCTATCACAGTCCCTCTGAGAGGAGATCTATTACAGTCCCTCTGAGAGGAGATCTATTACAGTCCCTCTGAGAGGAGATCTATTACAGTCCCTCTGAGAGGAGATCTATTACAGTCCCTCTGAGAGGAGATCTATTACAGTCCCTCTGAGAGGAGATCTATTACAGTCCCTCTGAGAGGAGATCTATTACTGTCCCTCTGAGAGGAGATCTATCACAGTCCCTCTGAGAGGAGATCTATCACAGTCCCTCTGAGAGGAGATCTATCACAGTCCCTCTGAGAGGAGATCTATCACTGTCCCTCTGAGAGGAGATCTATCACAGTCCCTCTGAGAGGAGATCTATTACAGTCCCTCTGAGAGGAGATCTATTACAGTCCCTCTGAGAGGAGATCTATTACAGTCCCTCTGAGAGGAGATGTATCACAGTCCCTCTGAGAGGAGATCTATCACAGTCCCTCTGAGAGGAGATCTATTACAGTCCCTCTGAGAGGAGATCTATTACAGTCCCTCTGAGAGGAGATCTATCACAGTCCCTCTGAGAGGAGATCTATTACAGTCCCTCTGAGAGGAGATCTATTACAGTCCCTCTGAGAGGAGATCTATTACAGTCCCTCTGAGAGGAGATCTATTACAGTCCCTCTGAGAGGAGATCTATTACAGTCCCTCTGAGAGGAGATCTATTACAGTCCCTCTGAGAGGAGATCTATCACAGTCCCTCTGAGAGGAGATCTATTACAGTCCCTCTGAGAGGAGATCTATTACAGTCCCTCTGAGAGGAGATCTATTACAGTCCCTCTGAGAGGAGATCTATTACAGTCCCTCTGAGAGGAGATGTATTACAGTCCCTCTGAGAGGAGATCTATTACAGTCCCTCTGAGAGGAGATCTATTACTGTCCCTCTGAGAGGAGATCTATTACAGTCCCTCTGAGAGGAGATCTATTACAGTCCCTCTGAGAGGAGATCTATTACAGTCCCTCTGAGAGGAGATCTATTACAGTCCCTCTGAGAGGAGATCTATTACAGTCCCTCTGAGAGGAGATCTATTACAGTCCCTCTGAGAGGAGATGTATTACAGTCCCTCTGAGAGGAGATGTATTACAGTCCCTCTGAGAGGAGATCTATTACAGTCCCTCTGAGAGGAGATCTATTACAGTCCCTCTGAGAGGAGATCTATTACAGTCCCTCTGAGAGGAGATCTATCACAGTCCCTCTGAGAGGAGATCCCAATCCTGTCACATTGTACTCGTATAACACACACAGGCTACAGGAGACTTTGCTGCTCATACTATTACTGATAAGGCTACAGGTATTGATGAATTGTGTTTATTGTCAAAGTTTCACTCCGTTCATAATAATCACTGATTAAAGCCTGTCTAAGCACTGTGATAAGCCCTTATTTCTACATAAATACATGTTTCACTAAAGCGAACAGGTGAGTTTAGCGCTATAAGAACAGCAAACATACAGTATGGCTTCAGCATCAAGTGGTGACATGTACAGTACATGTATGTACCTATAGAATCAGCATCGCATCTCTCATATTGTACAAAAAAGGCATCATACATCATATAGCTTTCATATAGGTGTCTCAGGTAAATATATTAAACATTTTCCAACATATTTAAAAGAGAAAAAAACCAGGATATTTGATGCTGTGTAGGTATGCCAAAAGTTCATTCAGAGCTATCATATCCCTATAGTGTATTCTCTTTGGATGAAAGCTTTCCTGCAGATAGCATGGACACTTTTTTCATTTATTATTATTTATTTATTCATAAAAAATGTTTTACCTTTATTTAACTAGGCAAGTCAGTTAAGAACAAATTCTTATATACATTGACGGCATACCCTGGCCAAACCCTAACCTGGACGACGCTGGGCCAATTGTGCGCCGCCCTGTGGGACTCCCAATCACGGCCGGATGTGATGCAGCCTGGATTCATTAAGGAACAGTACACAGTAAACATCAGCTGAGGATCATTTCAGACACAATGTTTCTTATCAAAATGAGTCACTTTCATTTTCATTCTATCTATTTCTTTTTACAAACATAGTGGTGTAACTACACCGTCTCTACATAGTTGGCTGGGTAGAGTCCCTCTCTCCCTCCATCCTTCATCCCTCTACACCAGCCCTGGTCATCCTCATCCTCAGTCTTCAGAAACTCCTCACCTGGAGGGGAGAGGATGGCCATTATATATCATTCAGTAACAGAGTACCATAGACTCTCTCTCTCTCTCTCTCTCTCTCTCTCTCTCTCTCTCTCTCTCTCCTCTCTCTCTCTCTCTCTCTCTCTTACACACAGACAAGTACAGCGTGAAGGCCTACCTGCTTTAAAGGAGAGCTCATCTGTCTCCTGTCCATCATAGTCATAGAGAGCCCTGACCTTAACTCCTCCGATCATTACAC
This sequence comes from Salmo salar, assembly GCF_965601325.2. Lineage (NCBI taxonomy): Eukaryota > Metazoa > Chordata > Actinopteri > Salmoniformes > Salmonidae > Salmo > Salmo salar. Next base: position 32,506,983 of record NC_138296.1, on the reverse strand, counting down.
TGAGAGAGAGAGAGAGAGTGTGTAAATCAACCATACACTAACCCTAACTACAAGCAATTAACCCATCAGTCAGTATCTGAACTATATGATTCATCATAATGAGATGGGAAGTGAGTACTACGTCTCCTGTATCATACTAAGACTGTAACGTAAATTCCTCTAACTACTTCACATCACTGAGATAGAGTTGTACTGTAGGAGGAATCAATAAAGACAGACAGGTGGAGACATGTTTACCTCCTCTCTATGGTGCCTTGCTGTGACGCTACCTCTTTCTCTTTCTTCCCTTTTTTGCTTTTCTTTTCTGGCGTCCACTCCTGAAAGAGACGTTTCATTAGACCCCATTGTACAACAAGGCAGACCAGTCCAGTATATTAGCCTCCAGAGACTGTAATACTGGTCACATTGTTGTTATTCTCAGTATGTTGGACCATGTGCTACTGTTATACAGTCTGCTGCATTAGCTTGTAACACTGTTCACTACATTAGACTAACTCTGACAATAACACAGGGCCGAAGTCTACATCAATCCATATTACAGTACACTATATTAGGCCCCATTAACTTCCATTAGCCCGCTGTGTCTGTGTGTGCATGTGTGTGTGTTGCACCTGGAACTGAGGCCAGTCGGTGGGCATGCCCGGTCCGTGGGTGTTCTTCCACCAGCGCAGGTCGTCCTGCTCATTGATGGCCATCAGAGTGTTGTGGAGCTCATTATACACAGCCTTCACACTGGGAGAGAGGAGGAGAGAGGGGGAGGGAGAGAGGGGGGGAGGGAGAGAGGGGGAGGGAGGGAGAGAGGGGGAGGGAGGGAGAGAGAAGGGTAGTATGGGGAGGGAGGGAGGGAGAGAGGGGGAGGGAGGGAGGGAAGGAGAGGGGGAGGGAGGGAGAGAGGGGGAATGATAGAGAGGGGGGTTAAGAGAATGGGGCGTGACAGAAATGGAGAGTGAGAGATGAGATAAAGACATTTACACAACTACAACAAACACACCCACACACACCATAATAGTAACAGACTGGCTGCAGGTGTAGCCTACCTCTCGTTGTTGGTGACGTCCAGGTGTCTGTGGACGGACAGGAAGGCCTGTTTGAGGAAGCTGATCCTCTTCCTCTCCTCCTCCTGTGATTGGTCAAAAATACACTCCATCTCCTCCATGTAGCGAGGGGCATAGCGGGTCACCTCCTCCAGAACCTTCTCATAGCGGGCTCGCACCTGTGGGTGTCGCATTGGAGGGAGAGTTACACATTATTACAAACACAGACTCGCACATTCACTTCTCTCCTTCATTCTCTTACTGTCTATCACTTACTTTCTCCGTCTCCTGCTGAGCCATCTCTCTTTCCTCCTGAATCTTCCTCTGTTTCTCGATGGCCACGTCAGGGTTGCCCTTGGCGTGGACCTCCCGGTCCCTGGCAGTCTGCTCCTTACGCTGCACTTTATGGAATGCACTCCTGGCTTTGTCCAGCTGAGGAGGGGCATAAGGTAACGCTGACATATTAGTGACTGAATGAAGACTCCCATACAAACCCCTACTAGTCATTTACCTCCGCCCTACCCTATATAAAGGTATGATCTTTGAGTCTGGGAATTTCTCAGTAGGGATTGTCCATTCAAAGTGGTGATTCATAGTGTCTTAGAGAGACCTCTCTTTCATTTACAGTATTCTAACCTTCTTCAGCCGTTTGGCCCAGGGCTTCTGAGCACGTGCGAAGCCAGTCCCAAAGTCCTGGGACTCCTTGAAGCCTCCAAAGAGCTTCTTATGGAAGCTCTCTTTCTGCCAGGTCCTGACCCGGTCCCCGTCCTCCGAAACCAGGGAGCGACACACGGACGAGTGCAGGGCGGCGAGACGGTCGGCGGAGGAGAGGAAACACTGCCACGCCGTCAGGAGGGATCCATATAGCGGGCCTGTAGAGGGAGGAGAGCAGAGAGAGGGATGAAGAGAGAGAGAGAGAGAGAGAGAGAGAGAGTGGATGGGTATACAGTATCAACAGGAAACATAGTGAGCAAACAGTAAATCTCTTCAGCTGCAGTACTCACTGGAGTCCACCAGGGGCTTCCACTTGTTGCTCCACTCGCTGAGCTGCTGAGCGTACTGCCTTTCCACACGGGCTCTCTCCTGGAAGCACAGCACGATGTCATTACACGCCTGGAAGGCATCCTCCGTGCGCTTCACCGTGCGCTGGTAGTTCCCAGGCTAGGGAGAGGGAGGGGGGAGGGAGGGAGGGAGGGGGGGAGGGGGGGAGGGAGGGAACAAGGACGAGGAGGGGGAGGGAAAAGTTTGAGATTGGACGTACAGTAGTAATGTAGCAATGGATATTAACACGGATAGTCAAGTTCTTTTCAGTTAAATAACAATTTTACTGTTCCCTCTCAACACCATGACCTGTAACCTGTTCTCATCCTAACGTCAATCTGTTTTCCTTTAGACAAGTCATTTTAATGTTTTGAGGTTTCTGTAAAAGCCTAATGAAGGCACCATGGGGTGTGGCTGGTGAAAACAGGCCCATAGACAGGCCAGTAAAAGGACAGATGCCAACAGGCCCATAGACAGGCCAGTAAAAGGACAGATGAACAACAGGCCCATAGACAGGCCAGTAAAAGGACAGATGAACAACAGGCCCATAGACAGGCCAGTAAAAGGACAGATGAAAACAGGCCCATAGACAGGCCAGTAAAAGGACAGATAAAAACTGGCCCATAGACAGGCCAGTAAAAGGACAGATGAAAAAACAGGCCCATAGACAGGCCAGTAAAAGGACAGATGAAAAACAGGCCCATAGACAGGCCAGTAAAAGGACAGATGAAAAAACAGGCCCATAGACAGGCCAGTAAAAGGACAGATGCAAACAGGCCCATAGACAGGCCAGTAAAAGGACAGATGCAAAAAGGCCCATAGACAGGCCAGTAAAAGGACAGATGAAAACAGGCCCATAGACAGGCCAGTAAAAGGACAGATGAAAACAGGCCCATAGACAGGCCAGTAAAAGGACAGATGAAAAACAGGCCCATAGACAGGCCAGTAAAAGGACAGATGAAAACAGGCCCATAGACAGGCCAGTAAAAGGACAGATGAAAACAGGCCCATAGACAGGCCAGTAAAAGGACAGATGAAAAACAGGCCCATATACAGGCCAGTGAAAGGACAGATGCAAAACAGGCCCATAGACAGGCCAGTAAAAGGACAGATGGAAACAGGCCCATAGACAGGCCAGTAAAAGGACAGATGAAAACAGGCCCATAGACAGGCCAGTAAAAGGACAGATAAAAACAGGCCCATAGACAGGCCAGTAAAAGGACAGATGACAACAGGCCCATAGACAGGCCAGTAAAAGGACAGATGCAAACAGGCCCATAGACAGGCCAGTAAAAGGACAGATGAAAACAGGCCCATAGACAGGCCAGTAAAAGGACAGATAAAAACAGGCCCATAGACAGGCCAGTAAAAGGACAGATGAAAACAGGCCCATAGACAGGCCAGTAAAAGGACAGATAAAAACAGGCCCATAGACAGGCCAGTAAAAGGACAGATGAAAGCAGGCCCATAGACAGGCCAGTAAAAGGACAGATGAAAACAGGCCCATAGACAGGCCAGTAAAAGGACAGATGAAAAAAGGCCCATAGACAGGCCAGTAAAAGGACAGATGAAAACAGGCCCATAGACAGGCCAGTAAAAGGACAGATAAAAACAGGCCCATAGACAGGCCAGTAAAAGGACAGATGAAAAAACAGGCCCATAGACAGGCCAGTAAAAGGACAGATAAAAACAGGCCCATAGACAGGCCAGTAAAAGGACAGATGACAACAGGCCCATAGACAGGCCAGTAAAAGGACAGATGAAAACAGGCCCATAGACAGGCCAGTAAAAGGACAGATGAAAACAGGCCCATAGACAGGCCAGTAAAAGGACAGATGACAACAGGCCCATAGACAGGCCAGTAAAAGGACAGATGAAAAACAGGCCCATAGACAGGCCAGTAAAAGGACAGATGACAACAGGCCCATAGACAGGCCAGTAAAAGGACAGATAAAAACAGGCCCATAGACAGGCCAGTAAAAGGACAGATGAAATACAGGCCCATAGACAGGCCAGTAAAAGGACAGATGAAAAAGGGCCATAGACAGGCCAGTAAAAGGACAGATGAAAAAAGGCCCATAGACAGGCCAGTAAAAGGACAGATGAAAACAGGCCCATAGACAGGCCAGTAAAAGGACAGATTAAAAACAGGCCCATAGACAGGCCAGTAAAAGGACAGATGAAAACAGGCCCATAGACAGGCCAGTAAAAGGACAGATGAAAAACAGGCCCATAGACAGGCCAGTAAAAGGACAGATGAAACAGGCCCATAGACAGGCCAGTAAAAGGACAGATGGAAACAGGCCCATAGACAGGCCAGTAAAAGGACAGATGAAAAAACAGGCCCATAGACAGGCCAGTAAAAGGACAGATGAAAAACAGGCCCATAGACAGGCCAGTAAAAGGACAGATGAAAACAGGCCCATAGACAGGCCAGTAAAAGGACAGATGACAACAGGCCCATAGACAGGCCAGTAAAAGGACAGATGAAAACAGGCCCATAGACAGGCCAGTAAAAGGACAGATGAAAAACAGGCCCATAGACAGGCCAGTAAAAGGACAGATAAAAACAGGCCCATAGACAGGCCAGTAAAAGGACAGATGAAAACAGGCCCATAGACAGGCCAGTAAAAGGACAGATGAAAACAGGCCCATAGACAGGCCAGTAAAAGGACAGATAAAAAGGGAGTGATGGAGTAACAGTGGATAATTCACTGAGGGTAATGACATTACCAGAGTTGTGTTTGTGGATGTGGAGTTTGGAAAACGCTCCATTATTTTCCTGGCTCTATTTTCACCCCTCTGCTTCAGTTTGATCACTTTTATTCATTTTCTTTCTCTCTCTCTCTCGCGCTCTCTCGCTCTCTCTCTCGCTCTTTCACTCTCTTTCTCTCATACATACACACACCTTGGCACGTTTCCAAACAATATCTATGTAATTGTCTCTCCTTTAGGTCATCCTCTTCCCGTTCCCTCCCTCTCTCTTTGTGTATGTTGTGGTTTCTACTGACTCTGAGAATTAAGTGAAAACAGCTGAGGAATCTTGCCCAAAGCCAACAGCACTGCTCTAGAACTAGCCGCAGCCAACCAATCACAAAGGCCGAGACAGCCACTACAGTATATCACAGAAAACAAGTCATCAGAGATCAGACATGGTTCTCTGTAACAAATCACATTTCATGTACATACCAACACAGTAGAGCAATCAAATGGCTGCATAGTTGTGTACATAACAGGCAGAATTAGAACAATGTGAAATGCTGGGGAAACAACAAAGTTAACCTATAAACTCAAATCAATCAGACAGTACAGTGGACTGTCACTCCAGTGATGGCTATTCTACACACTCTACAGAACTTAACTAGTAACAACTATGACAACACAACCATTATACTCCATAATAAGAGCCAGAGCACATATTCAACCCAACACTTCACAATGACAGGCAGCAGCCAGAAGAGGAGGGCCAGAGAACAGCACTAAGAGGAACTGGGCTGGAAACACATCCAACACAACAGGAGGGAGCCCAAATTACAGAGAGAGAGGGGAGATGAAAGTGGGGCAATGACCAGGAGGCCAGCAAACAGGAAGAGAAGAAGCAGACACTGATCAGTCGGATGGAGCTGCAACTAGCCAATTGGTGGAGCATAGAAGCCAAACCAACCTATCCTATAGCCATAGCACATTTATCAGCCTATCATGATATGAGCATTATGGAGGATGGTTAAAAACAAATATATGTTTCATTTGAGAAACATATTAGTTATCTGCTCCCTCTATGGACCCCAATAGACATTTATATTCATCAGTATTTATCAGTATTATTATTTTTTATTTTTTCATTCACACCTGCACTGTTGGAGCTCGGAGCTTAAGTACTTCACTGTACACTGCAACTAAATACAAATCTTAAGCATCCAACAACCCATATGTAAAATGCATGGACGCATGACTGTAAGTTGGTTTGGATAAAATCGTCTGCTAAATGGCATATATGATGTATTATTAAGTTGTCATAATCCATTTCAGAGTTGTTTATTAACAGGTAATAACGTTGTAAGGATTAGGATACGTCTGTAAAGAGGTGGGTGAATGATGGGATGATGTCCCAGCTAAAAGGGAAGCAGAACTTCATTTATCTGAAGCTAAACAACATATAGCCAGCCTAGTGTGATAGAGAGGCCTTGTACACACTGACCTATGAGCAGCAATACTGTTTTGTCTGTCACGGGAATCTCTTGTACAAGGTTATCAAGACATCCTGAGGCTAAGTGCTGCTGTGTTTTCCGGTCTGTTTCTTCCCCCTCTCCACTTCTTTCTCCATCTCTCTCACTCCATCTCTCTGTGCACACACACACACACACACACTCACCATCCAGAAGCTCTGTTTGGTGGCATCTTCAGAGGCAACCTCAGGAGGGAGAGTCGACATCCTGTCCACTGAAACAGGAAAATATATAGTGAAATCATTTATGTCCTTCAACATTCTGTGCACCTCTCAACATACATTTACACCACCCAGGTGGTCAGTTGAATACAATGATGGAAATCCATGAAGACCAGTTTGGTTTAGAAAGTCGGAGATAATTATTTTCCTACACAGTAAAGTTTATTCAAGAGATTGTTACATGTATAAATAAAACTGGACAGATAAGAAGATACACTGTAAAGGCCTTGCTGTGAATTTGACAGTAACTTACAGGCAGCTCAGTCATAAGTAAAATTCTGTGTTTCATATTGTAGTATATTGTAGTATACTGTAGTATACCTACTGTAATATAAATACGGTATCAAAGCCAGTACACTTCAACTGTGAATGAATGAAATTCACTGAGGGGTGGGGTTTATATTTCACAGTATTGTTCTGTAATTACAAGGGATTGGTGCAAGCAGGTTGGCTGCTGCAGTATGCAAAGTGTTTACACATATTTCTGGTGTTTTATATCACGTGCACTTCCGGAGGCCTTAACAAAGGCTTCCAAACTGGCTGAAACCACAGAGCAAAACAGACCAAGGACATGGCAAAATGCTCAACAAATTTAAGGTTTAACCTTTTACTGCAGTGGGCTAAATCAGGGTCACACATGGTAGTCTTAAACAAATCTACTTTGAAACAAAAGTATAACCTCACTCACATGGTTATGGGCTTAAAAACAAGAAGAAACCTGTGCCATGTCAGATATAGAGTTGAAATGTTTAAAACGTAAATCACAGAAGACTGAAATATAACAAAACTGTTTGACATAGAAACACTGTATTTTCGTTGCTTAAAAATAAAATGATCTTGATAAATTAGCATATTATGAAACATATTGATAACATTCCACCCATAAAGCCAGAGAGAGCACTTTGGTCATTGACTGCAGGAAAGGGCTACAACTTGCTGCCATTCCAATCTGTCCCCTATACATTTTAAATTGATGAGGCATTGTAACCACATAGGAGTTAAATTGGTCCAGCATTCTCACTCACGGGTGCAACAAATATAGCATCTTACAAGGCACGCCTCACAATATGGTAATGAGCCCGAAACAACAATACCGTGCACCCACTAGTGGTCAAAAGGTTTTTGGTGCTCCAAAGATACGGTATGGTACTGTATTCTGTGGTTTGGAATTACAATACCATTAGAAATACAGCAATTATTTCTCTGCCCACAAATTTGTTGTTGTTGATAATACCCCAAATTACCGCATAAATTACAGTTTTCCGTTACAGTGTAGAATTGGACAAATGTGTTGCATAAGCAAAGTATAATTTCTACAGTGTACAGGGTAGACTGATAACTAGCAGTAGGTGAGAGGGAGTTATTCTGGCGTGGTACAGTATCAGTATAATACAGTAAAACAGATACTCAGAGGCCTGGGTCTACCAGCAAGGATGGAATGCCCTCTCCCACAATTCCCAGCTTTGAAACTTGAGCCATCCCAAAATAAACAGGGGGTAAAGGTCACCCCACTGTCCCTGTCTCCCTACTCTCTCCCTCTCTGTGTCTCTGCTGATGGGCTTGTCTTCCCCTCTCGCCCTAGAGAAAACATTAAAACATGGACACACACACAAACTCACATGCTCCTAAATCTACAGACACGCACTCAGACAGACAGTGCCGGTTCCAGCGACATAAGAGGTTTCTTAGGGCCCTCGGCCGCTAGCGGGCACGACCCCAAAAAATTGAATTGTCTAAACCTACTATAGAGAGTAAGAATACACCAGGTACAATTTCTAAATGTGGTTGTACATCAGCAGTTTTTCTGCTGCAGAGGAGGCTTGTGGGAGGAGCTATAGGAGGACGTCCTCCTACAATGAGCCCGTCCTCCTACAGCTCCTCCCACCAGCCTCCACTGTTCTCTTGTTATGTCAGTCACTGACAGTCACTCCATTAGCCATGTCAGCTAACAATTTGTTTAATAGGTAGTTAGTCTAGCCAGCTATCTAAACACGTAGGGCACGTGTCCAGGGGCCCTGAACTCCAGGGGGGCCCCATTGATTTTGTTAGTCATTCCCATTAAGATATCATATTAACATGGCATACGTCTTTACAAAATGTGTAGAATTGCAGGAAATTTGCTTTAAAACTGCAAAACAAATCCCCAAAAGGCTAGAGGCGGCCCTGCAGACAGACTCACATGCTCAGTGACACAAATATAAACTAGAGAGACAAACCCACATGATCCCAAACAGCTTACAATAAAACCTCTCTCAAGGCATTTTACAGGGAATGTAACGAATCCCACTCTGTCACAAGACTAATCTTTCTCTGCCTGTTTTCCAGATATCTCTATCTCTCCCACCCTCAGTCAGACCCACTATCAGATCCAGTGATTCTTCTGGATCTGCCTCTATTCATGGGTTATCACATGATTCTCCATCTCCACTGAGGGTCTGTGATGAAAGTGTGGATCCTTTCTGTCTCTCTCGCTCGCTCTGTCTGTCTGTCTGTCTGTCTGTCTGTCTGTCTGTCTGTCTGTCTGTCTGTCTGTCTGTCTGTCTGTCTGTCTGTCTGTCTGTCTGTCTGTCTGTCTGTCTGTCTGTCTGTCTGTCTGCAGGAAGATGACACAACTCACAAAGTATTTTGTTCCCTCTCACTATACAGGAGGCCAGATATATAATGAATAATTTCCTTCTTAATCTTTGACCCCTTTTCCTGTTCCCTCACTGGATCCTCTCCCTCTGGGCAGGGCTAAAGCATGCTGGGAATATTTTAAAATGTAACCTTTATTTTATTCAACCTTTATTTTAGCACGAGGAAGACCACGAGGAAGAACACGATGAAGAACTATCAATGGTTGTTTCTCTGTTGATAATCTCTAAGAATGAGAGGTATCCCTTCATTCCTTTGAGATGGACGGCTAAATCCATATATCCTCTGTGACTGCTAAACCAATTATTAGTTTTTCTAGTGAAGGACACCGATCAGTACAGATAGTGATAAGAGCATACCAAATCAAGGTATTATTTAAATAATATCTCACTTACTATCTACTGGCATAGATTTGAATTGATCACAGACCATGCAAAAAATCTGAAATGCCTGTGTGCTGTCCAAGTCAAACTATTAGAAATCTCTGGAGGAGTCCAACACTTTTGCAATAGCCTACCCCAAGAGAAAGCAGAAAGGGTAAATCTTCTGAAACTTATTGAAATGCTGAAGCCTGGCACATACTCCCACTGCCAACTCTCTCACCCCCTGTCTACCCTCTCTTCCCCCACCACAGTACCCATCACCCCCTCTGGCATACACTCTCTCTCCTCCCCCTGTCCCCCGTTTTGGCTGTCACACATAACTCAGTACATACACCCACGCCTAGAGGAAATATATAGCAACATATGAATTCATACTACAAAAATAGACTTGTACAGCAAACTATCCGTGTATCAGGTCTTAATGAAGTTTGAATTCAGCCAGAGAAATCTGAGGTTAGAGTGAAATACATGGAAAAGTGTCTTACCTCTCACTCGTTCACTGCTGCTGGTGGCCTCACTGTTTTAACTTGCTCTTCTTTTCTGGGTTAAGTTTCTCTCCACCCTCCTCTCTCCCTCCCCTTCTGTCTCTCCCCTTAGCCTGCTCAGTTTTTCCCGTAGTTCTCTCCTCTCTCTTCCACTCCTTTTACCGTGCTTTTGCTCCCTCTTCTTCCCTTTCTTTGGCACACTGTCAGTGTCGGATGAGTTGGCTGTCTTTTTCCCCTCTCTCCTCCCTCACCCGCTTTCTCCGTTCCCTCTCTCTCTTCAAAACAGCTGCAGAAAACTAATTCTCTGTCTCTCTGTACCACACCACTGGACAGCACCCCTCCCACTTCTGCTCTCTTTCCCTCTTTCTCTTTCTCTTTCTCCCTCTCTCTCTCTCACTCCTACCCTTGCTCTACCTCTCTCCATGGAGTGTTAATAAAGTGTGCAGTGTTTTTGGTGTGTATGTGGTCTGGGGTAGCAACCTTTGACTAGGACTGTTACAGAGCACTGTATATGTGTGCTATATAGAGCCTAAGGTTTTGTCATATAACTGTATGTTGTTAAATACCACTACACAAGCCACAGAAACACATATTATATAGTCAAAGATAAGAAGAACAAAATTCCACCCCCTACACGTCCCCCTTGCCTCTCCTCTATACATTCCCCAAGGGTGTTTGGGGGTCTGCCACAGCTGGTGAGGACATCCAGTGTGTGAGTGTGTGTCTGAGTGTGTGTGTGTGAGAGAGAGAGAGAGAGAGAGAGAGAGAGAGAGAGAGAGAGAGAGAGAGAGCGAGAGAGAGAGAGCGAAAGAGAAAGAGAGAAAGAGAAAGAGAGAGAGAGAGAGAGAGAGAAAAAACAAATAAAAGTGATAAAACTGAGAGAGAGAGAATGTGTGTTTTACTTTAAAGCTGTGGATCTCTGGAGATGAATAGGGGGCCATATTACCAACAGCAGTCACTCACATACCTTATGATCTCATGCCTAATGCTATGCTACACTTCTCTGCTCTGCCTTGCCAGGACTTGTCGTTTCAGAAATTAGACAGTTGAGCTGCTGACACAGTGACTCTGCAATGCAGGCGTGGCATTCAAGCTCATGTCATGGTACAGTACTTTGACTAAATTTGAATTTAAACAGTTTTGATTACTATGTTTAACACTTGTTGCTCATCCCAAATGATTCTGAACCTAAAACATTGGGCTGTCATTGAGGGGAAATACAGTATTATCAATCCACACATTATGGTTCCAAAACTAGAACCACTCACACAAAGTTACCATTATACTGAAGTGTATTATACTGTGTACTATACTGAAGTGTATTATACTGTGTATTATACTGAAGTGTATTATACTGTGTATTATACTGAAGTGTATTATTCTGTGTATTATACTGAAGTGTATTATACTGTGTATTATACTGAAGTGTATTATACTGTGTATTATACTGAAGTGTATTATACTGTGTATTATACTGAAGTGTATAATGGTAACTCTGGCAATAGAGTATCCTGATCACATGTTCTTTTTACCAATTAATCATGTATGCTTTGGCATGTATGGCCTATCCAATGGTTATCTTATCCAAGACAAAATGTTGCAAGTAGTTACCAAATTAAATATTCATATAATACACTTTAAATACATTTTATTTCATAGTTCGACTACAAGTTGTTAATTCTAAACAAGGTGATTGTTTTTACCTACGGCGCCTACGATAGGCAGCAAAACAAATGGGGTCCTATTCTTTGGTCCTCCCAGAAATGACATATAAAAGCGGCCATTTTGGTGGGTCAGCCTTTTCATAAGGTTAGACTGGAGGGTCAACACGTGGCTTGGTGAGTATGACGCTGGACATTTTCGGCTTATTTGAATTAAAGCTAGATATAGCTAGATAGTTCCTTTCCTCAGCAGTCATGTTTTATTTAGTTAGACAGTAAATTAATTCCCTCGATGTGGCTAGCTAACGTTAGCAGCTTGCTAGCAAAGTAGGCTAATTGTAGAACGTCTGCAGGAAGCTCATGTTGGTTAAGTAGTTAGCTATAGCTACTTAAACGTTTATGAAACTTTCAATTTATAATTTCGACTTGAGGCAAATCAAGTGTTTGGCAAATATATCTTAGCCTATACACAAGAGGGTAAACCTTTCTATGGACACTGCTTAGCTAGCAAGTTACCTGGGCCATTGCGGTGTCTGGCACGTCTCCTTTGATGTTTTGCACTGGGCTCTGAAATTCTGTGGCGATAAAAGTGCTCTCTGGCTCTGACAGGCCCGAGTCTGAGGATGCTCGCGTCTACTGTAGTTAGTCTTGTCTGCTTGACTGTCCGTTGCAGATATTGTCCTTATGGTAATCTTTTTCTATTGTCCAAAGGTTACGAGGCCGACAGAACAATCCACATGGTGAGTCAGGTTTTCTTTCATATGTACTTTGTTTCCTATGATGTTTTGCACTGGGCTCTGAGTTTCTGTGGCGATAAAGTGCTCTCTGGCTCTGACAGGCCCGAGTCTGAGGATAATGTTAGTCTGAGTCTTGTAGATTTGTTTTAATGTTCATTGATTATTGTCCTAATGGAACTTATTTTCCCCAAAGGTGATAAGGCTAAGTCGATACCAAACTACAAGGTGAGCTTTAAGTAGTAATGACTAGCACATCGACACCTTGTTTAAATGTCTTTCTCCTGTGATGTTTTGCACTGGGCTCTGAATATCTGTGACGATAAAGTGCTCTCTGGCTCTGACAGGCTTGAGTCTGAGGAGACTGATAATAATTAATCCCATAGGATCCTTATGTAGGTTGTGATGTAATTATTTTCAGACAGTTTTCTATCACTTTTTTCATGCAGATCTTGGACCTCCACAGAAGATGTGATGACTGCAGTCTGTTAACATGGGGTGAGATCTTTAATGGATCATTTAGGAGCCTGTGTTTTGCACGAGGCACTGTTTTACCTGTATTTCCAGCATTATCCAGCTGGTGTCACTTCAGTCCTTTTTTTGTTTCAATCAACCAGCTCACCAATTTATCAAAGCAGTAAGGATTATTTCCCCAACATGACCAAGATTGTGAAAAAATATCCCTCTTGCTAATAATTCTGTAGATGTGGGAAGAATTGTTAATACAAGGGCTGACTCATCAATGGAAATGTGCTGACCTAAGTGAGATTTTTTATATGTTCCTCATTGTTATGTAAGGCTGAAACATTAAAATATTTTGATCAGACACTCGGGGTCTTGTCTTTTTTAACTTTACTGGTGAGCTCCCCCCAGGAGGTGTTTGTGAAGAAAATGGTCTGTTTATTTGTACATGGAATAAATGACCACTCAATTTTATTTCTGCATCTTTATTGTAATTCTAATTTACTCATCTCTTAAAACATTTGACATTCATATATTGATAATATGAATGTGCATATGTATATCACATTCTGTAAGTTACTGTTCATCTGCTCATACTTCTCATCAGTTTAAAATCTTCTCTTAAACAAGATGATGCTTTCTATACAGCCATATCCTGATAGCGTAATTATACACCTCTTGAATCCCGCTATGAGATGGTGGTGAAAAACACTGCAAAACAAGTTTGTCACTGCCACATTTACCCAACACAAGTAATTGGTAAGGTTGTCATAGCAGCAGGAACAGGCATTCATACCTTGATATTCTAAGAGGAATGTGATAATGAACCCATTGCATAATGCAGTGACTGTAAACCAGCTGAACAGTACATAGTCTCTCACAGTGCAGCAGCTGTGTAGGGGGCTTTCTGCAGGGAGTTGATGCCTGGAGGACATGCACAACAGAGGTCTTCCATAGGGAATGGAGTGAGCGATATAGAAAGCTCTTCAGTTAATTAACATTGTACCTTCATTTGAAACATTATTTGGAAGACAGATTCTTTAGAACTTTAGTTTTTTTTACATCTAAAACAATTGGGATGAGCATTATTTTCATCGTCCTTATTGCTATATCACCAGCATTAGGAAAACCTTGCTCACCAGCATCATTCCCCATCCTGAATTCTGCTCATGTAAGGCTGTCTACACGGGCAGCCCAATTCTGATTCTTTCCACTAATTCGTCATTTGACAAATCTCAGATTTTTTTATTAAAAAAATAATAAATTCTTTCTTAGATCTGTCAAAAAAACTATTGTTCTGCCTGTGTAAACGGTGTGTATGTGGGCATAAGGACAAGGATCTGAAGGCCTCCCATTCCTCCAGATTGGAGTGAGATGGAAAGCACTCATGTAACCTGCCAATACCCACCCATTGCTGGGGGATGTGTGTTTTAGGACTCAAATGTGGTGTTTAGTAGTAAATAGATAATGGAAAAGCCCTTATTTGATTTTAGTGTTGGAGAAAAATGTCCAACTGATCACAGATTAAACTGAAAGCACACAATCCAACTGTAAAGGCAAGGTGAAAATAGGTCAATACTAGTATAATTCCTGTGAAAATGACAAATTGAACCTTTCCTTGCTCAGGAACACGGGCGAACCAGGGACCCCATCATACGTAAGACATTTTTTACCTCTTATCAGGTGATTGACAATGGAAAGGTGAAGTAATCAACATTTAAAAATAGATTTGGTAGATAATTTGTCATTATTTTGAACTCCCCACATAATTTGAAGAGGAAGTGTAAACTCTAACACCGCCTATTAGCTAGAAAGGTAATTTAAACACTTTCACTAAACTGTTTAGCTGGTTAAACAAAGGTTTGCCATGTGTTGCCAAAAATGTATGTCCAAGTCAAGAAAGCTTTCCAGCAGCACTCGCCACACTGGAAACTTATACACGTGTGCTGTTTCAAAGCCTGTGTCATTATTGGCTTCAATGAGTGTAATTTGCTCTATATTAGGAGTTGATTAATAAAGTTGACAATTATAAAGAAGATATTCTCCTCCACTGTAGGTATGTAATTCAAAATGTTTATTCTGTTATTGATAGCGATGTAAAAATCACGTTTTGTTTTGGGGATTTTGCGGATCCCCAGTTGAATAGCCCTGACACAAATGAATGTTTAAATGAGTAGATAAACAATGAAATATCAATAAATAAAATACTACTTTAATGATCCATAATGACTTGAAATGTACAAAATAGAAACAAATTTGATGTGAATAATTATATGCATCTTTTTCACAATACCATTTGTCTCGTGGCCATTTCCAGGGCACAATAGCTACATCTTGATCTGCATAAAATAATGTGAATAATGACAATGTAGTGAATCTAACTTTGGCTTCCACACAGTGAGGTTTAAAGTGATCCGTATACTCACAGCTTTACACACAGACGCTGCCTCAAAGTGAGAGGAAGCTTGGATGGCAGAGGAATTCTTGCATAAAAATATATTTAGGGCTGGATTCAACCCAGAACGCGGAATATCGGTATATAGCGCAATTGACATTGAGAAGTCATTTCCAATTGAGCCGACAAATGCAGTGTTTACTGTGAATGCAGTCTCTGCGAATGTGGGAACATTGTCTTTAAATGCCAATCGTGCTATAACGGTCTTCCACCCTCCGGATTGAATCTAGGCCTCAATGTCAATCTGAAGCATACATCAGTCAAACCTTCATCATTTCAAAATATTATACCGAAACAAGAGGGCAAAGTAAATGTGGTGGTTTTCTGACTAGACAAAAGCCTTGATATGTAAAGCATTTTGTACATCAAACTAAATAGATATTCTTTCAGTATTTTTGGAAGTAACAATATAGTTTTATTATATTTATATACATTTTAAATTGTTAGACACCATGGTGTCATAGTTTGACCTACAGTCATGAATCTCATGATAACAATTTTATAGGATTATATCGACTAACACTACTGGCAAAATTATGAAAATACATTGCCTAAAATGCAAAGGAGCGCCACCTCAGCCATGAAAGGCAGAACGGGGAACTGCACCTTATAACAGTAAGGACGATGATAGTAATGATAATAGTAACAATAATTCTCTTCATATCAATAGCAGTATTCCAGACCCATTTTAAGTTAAAAAATTGTTGTAAGAACAATTGTAGTATTAAAACAGAACATATCTCTCCTCCCACTCATTTGGGCCTCAGTTCATGTTCTCATGCTTCTGTAGAAAGAGGTTTTGGAAGGAGTGGGGGGATTGGGTGGGAAAGAGGAAGATTTGGCAGTTTGTTTCTCTTTCCCTCCCCTCTCCTTTTCAGTCTCTCTCCTTTGCACAGAGAACTTTATAACGGTTGAATAGCAGTTGCTTCGAAAGTTTTTCGTATAAATGGAGTATATCTTCAATGAGATTTTGTTTGTCACGTATTCCCTCCATCTCTGAAAGCACAGTCTCTTTAAGTATAAGATACATCTTGGATCCAAACAAATATATTTAAGGTGTCCCATTAATTCTAACACAAACAGAGAGAGAGAGAGAGTGTGTGTGTGTGTGTGTGTGTGTGTGTGTGTGTGTGTGTGTGTGTGTGTGTGTGTGTGTGTGTGTGTGTGTGTGTGTGTGTGTGTGTGTGTGTGTGTGTGTGTGTGTGTGTGTGTGTGTGTGTGTGTGTGTGTGTGTGTGTGTGTGTGTGTGTGTGTGTGTGTGTGTGGGGGGGGGGGAGAGAGAGAATGTGAATATGTGTGTACATTACGTACATGAGCATTTGTAAGTGTGCATTTCTGTATGTGCCAGTATAGTGATCTGTGTTATTGAGTGAGAGGGTGTACATGTCTGTGTGTTTATTTCTATGCTGTTGGTCTGGGCACTTGTTTTTGCTACAGATTTGTAATACAGTGACCAGTCTGTATATAATATGCCGTTATAAGACTTAAGATGATAAAGAAGCTATAGAGAAATATAATGTGTTTACAGGTCCTTATCGAAGGGCCTTCAGTGAGCATGGAGCCCTCCCATTGGTGAGGTAAAAACAGACAACCAATCACACACAGTCATACAGACAGGTTTCCTCCAGACACAGCCACTACAGCCACGTGAGGATTTACCCATCAAGCTCTTTCCAACAGGGGACCAGTCATATCATTCAGTCCAACAGGTAGGGGCTCCGCCGATGACACACTGACCCCTACAAGAGGTGCTCCACCTACGACATTACCCAAGACATGCATGTAAGCTGCCACCTTGTCTCATTCATGCCCATATTCTGAACTACAGAATATGGACATGAATATTCATCCCAATAACTTGCTCCAGCAATGACATTCACTCAGACAAAGAGCTCTTAACATTTCTATTCACTCACACAGGTTTTCATTGACTGCACTTCACTAACTGTAAGGGGAGTCTCTCCTGAAACTGAACACATCTGAACAGCCAGCTATGGAGCCAACAACAGTCAAGCTAGACAGCTACTGTACCTAATCCTTACCCTAGGGTAGAGAGGAGGAGCTAGACAGCTACCTAACCCTAGGGTAGAGAGGAGGAGCTAGACAGCTAACTAACCCTAGGGTAGAGAGGAGGAGCTAGACAGCTACCTAACCCTAGGGTAGAGAGGAGGAGCTAGACAGCTAACTAACCCTAGGGTAGAGAGGAGGAGCTAGACAGCTACCTAACCCTAGGGTAGAGAGGAGGAGCTAGACAGCTAACTAACCCTAGGGTAGAGAGGAGGAGCTAGACAGCTACCTAACCCTAGGGTAGAGAGGAGGAGCTAGACAGCTACCTAACCCTAGGGTAGAGAGGAGGAGCTAGACAGCTAACTAACCCTAGGGTAGAGAGGAGGAGCTAGACAGCTAAATAACCCTAGGGTAGAGAGGAGGAGCTAGACAGCTAAATAACCCTAGGGTAGAGAGGAGAAGCTAGACAGCTAACTAACCCTAGGGTAGAGAGGAGGAGCTAGACAGCTACCTAACCCTAGGGTAGAGAGGAGGAGCTAACTAACCCTAGGGTAGAGAGGAGGAGCTACCTAACCCTAGGGTAGAAAGGAGGAGCTACAGCTACCTAACCCTAGGGTAGAGAGGAGGAGCTACCTAACCCTAGGGTAGAGAGGAGGAGCTACCTAACCCTAGGGTAGAGAGGAGGAGCTACCTAACCCTAGGGTAGAGAGGAGGAGCTACCTAACCCCAGGGTAGAGAGGTGGAGCTACCTAACCCTAGGGTAGAGAGGAGGAGCTACCTAACCCCAGGGTAGAGAGGAGGAGCTACCTAACCCTAGGGTAGAGAGGAGGAACTACCTAACCCCAGGGTAGAGAGGTGGAGCTACCTAACCCTAGGGTAGAGAGGAGGAGCTACCTAACCCCAGGGTAGAGAGGAGGAGCTACCTAACCCTAGGGTAGAGAGGAGGAGCTACCTAACCCTAGGGTAGAGAGGAGGAGCTACCTAACCCCAGGGTAGAGAGGAGGAGCTACCTAACCCTAGGGTAGAGAGGAGGAGCTACCAAACCCCAGGGTAGAGAGGAGGAACTACCTAACCCCAGGGTAGAGAGGAGGAACTACCTAACCCCAGGGTAGAGAGGAGGAACTACCTAACCCCAGGGTAGAGAGGAGGAACTACCTAACCCCAGGGTAGAGAGGAGGAGCTACCTAACCCTAGGGTAGAGAGGAGGAGCTACCTAACCCCAGGGTAGAGAGGAGGAGCTACCTAACCCCAGGGTAGAGAGGAGGAGCTACCTAACCCCAGGGTAGAGAGGAGGAGCTACCTAACCCCAGGGTAGAGAGGAGGAGCTACCTAACCCTAGGGTAGAGAGGAGGAGCTACCTAACCCCAGGGTAGAGAGGAGGAGCTACCTAACCCCAGGGTAGAGAGGAGGAGCTACCTAACCCCAGGGTAGAGAGGAGGAACTACCTAACCCCAGGGTAGAGAGGTGGAGCTACCTAACCCTAGGGTAGAGAGGAGGAACTACCTAACCCCAGGGTAGAGAGGAGGAACTACCTAACCCTAGGGTAGAGAGGAGGAACTACCTAACCCCAGGGTAGAGAGGAGGAACTACCTAACCCTAGGGTAGAGAGGAGGAACTACCTAACCCTAGGGTAGAGAGGAGGAACTACCTAACCCCAGGGTAGAGAGGAGGAACTACCTAACCCTAGGGTAGAGAGGAGGAACTACCTAACCCCAGGGTAGAGAGGAGGAACTACCTAACCCCAGGGTAGAGAGGAGGAACTACCTAACCCCAGGGTAGAGAGGAGGAACTACCTAACCCCAGGGTAGAGAGGAGGAACTACCTAACCCCAGGGTAGAGAGGTGGAGCTACCTAACCCTAGGGTAGAGAGGAGGAACTACCTAACCCCAGGGTAGAGAGGTGGAGCTACCTAACCCTAGGGTAGAGAGGAGGAGCTACCTAACCCCAGGGTAGAGAGGAGGAACTACCTAACCCCAGGGTAGAGAGGAGGAACTACCTAACCCCAGGGTAGAGAGGAGGAACTACCTAACCCTAGGGTAGAGAGGAGGAACTACCTAACCCCAGGGTAGAGAGGAGGAACTACCTAACCCCAGGGTAGAGAGGAGGAACTACCTAACCCTAGGGTAGAGAGGTGGAGCTACCTAACCCCAGGGTAGAGAGGAGGAACTACCTAACCCCAGGGTAGAGAGGAGGAACTACCTAACCCCAGGGTAGAGAGGAGGAACTACCTAACCCCAGGGTAGAGAGGAGGAACTACCTAACCCCAGGGTAGAGAGGAGGAACTACCTAACCCCAGGGTAGAGAGGAGGAACTACCTAACCCTAGGGTAGAGAGGAGGAACTACCTAACCCCAGGGTAGAGAGGAGGAACTACCTAACCCCAGGGTAGAGAGGAGGAACTACCTAACCCCAGGGTAGAGAGGAGGAACTACCTAACCCTAGGGTAGAGAGGAGGAACTACCTAACCCTAGGGTAGAGAGGAGGAACTACCTAACCCCAGGGTAGAGAGGAGGAGCTACCTAACCCTAGGGTAGAGAGGAGGAACTACCTAACCCTAGGGTAGAGAGGAGGAACTACCTAACCCCAGGGTAGAGAGGAGGAACTACCTAACCCCAGGGTAGAGAGGAGGAACTACCTAACCCCAGGGTAGAGAGGAGGAGCTACCTAACCCTAGGGTAGAGAGGAGGAGCTACCTAACCCTAGGGTAGAGAGGAGGAGCTACCTAACCCCAGGGTAGAGAGGAGGAACTACCTAACCCTAGGGTAGAGAGGAGGAGCTACCTAACCCTAGGGTAGAGAGGAGGAGCTACCTAACCCCAGGGTAGAGAGGAGGAGCTACCTAACCCTAGGGTAGAGAGGAGGAACTACCTAACCCCAGGGTAGAGAGGAGGAGCTACCTAACCCCAGGGTAGAGAGGAGGAACTACCTAACCCTAGGGTAGAGAGGAGGAACTACCTAACCCTAGGGTAGAGAGGAGGAACTACCTAACCCTAGGGTAGAGAGGAGGAGCTACCTAACCCTAGGGTAGAGAGGAGGAACTACCTAACCCCAGGGTAGAGAGGAGGAGCTACCTAACCCTAGGGTAGAGAGGAGGAGCTACCTAACCCTAGGGTAGAGAGGAGGAGCTACCTAACCCTAGGGTAGAGAGGAGGAGCTACCTAACCCCAGGGTAGAGAGGAGGAACTACCTAACCCCAGGGTAGAGAGGTGGAGCTACCTAACCCTAGGGTAGAGAGGAGGAGCTACCTAACCCCAGGGTAGAGAGGAGGAACTACCTAACCCCAGGGTAGAGAGGAGGAGCTACCTAACCCTAGGGTAGAGAGGAGGAGCTACCTAACCCCAGGGTAGAGAGGAGGAACTACCTAACCCCAGGGTAGAGAGGAGGAGCTACCTAACCCTAGGGTAGAGAGGAGGAGCTACCTAACCCCAGGGTAGAGAGGAGGAGCTACAGCTACCCAGAGAAGACAGGAGGAGAAAGAACTAACTAGTGTTAATAATGAGGACAATTCTCGTTCTCTCTTTCCCCAACAACACTAAGAACTGCTCAGATGAAAAAGCTAAACAACATTTGATTGTTTCTCTCAATATTTTGGCCTAAGTTTTGTCACTATTTTACTCCTATTGTTATTTGTTGCCTCAATCTACATTCAGTCATTCCATCCTCATAGTGTGTGTGTGTGTGTGTGTGTGTGTGTGTGTGTGTGTGTGTGTGTGTGTGTGTGTGTGTGTGTGTGTGTGTGTGTGTGTGTGTGTGTGTGTGTGTGTGTGTGTGTGTGTGTGTGTGTGTGTGTGTGGACATTAGAGTCAGTGCTTGTGTGTGTTACTGTATTTGTGTGCATGCGAGTGTATCTGTGTGAGTCAGCTACCAGGCCCTGAGTACCAGGCATTGGTCAGCCCTTTTTCCATCCCTCATTTCCCCTCTCTTTTCCTGATTGGTCCTCCCTCTGGGTGAAATCAGGTCCTCTGCTTTTGTTGTGTGAATCCATCATGGATAGCAGCAGTTGTGGCCTCTCTCTCTCTCTCCTGTTCCCTCACTGATTCCATCCCCCATCCTTTCTCTTTCTGTTTGTCTTCTCAGCTCCGACTCCCATCATCCCTTCTTCCTCGTGGTGACAGAGCAGAAATGGGAAAAGGAGAGCTGGAGAGCCTTGGGAAAGAAAAGAGAGATTAAAGTCATATTTCTTTGTTTGTTTGAGCCATTAATGGACGCTTTAACAAGAGTAAGAGCTGCCCCAGTGCCATACTATCTGAATAACACATTCATGAATTTTGAGCCTGATTTCAATTCAAGAGACGAGAGAGACAGGAGAGAGACAAGAGAGACAGAAGAGAGAGGACAGAGACAAGAGAGACAGAAGAGAGAGGGGAGAGAGGACAGAGACAAGAGAGAGAGGGGAGAGAGGACAGAGACAAGAGAGACATAAGAGAGAGGGGAGAGACAAGAGAGAGAGGGGAGAGAGGACAGAGACAAGAGAGACAGAAGAGAGAGGGGAGAGACAAGAGAGAGAGGGGAGAGAGGACAGAGACAAGAGAGACAGAAGAGAGAGGGGAGAGACAAGAGAGAGAGGGGAGAGAGGACAGAGACAAGAGAGACAGAAGAGAGAGGGGAGAGACAAGAGAGAGAGGGGAGAGAGGACAGAGACAAGAGAGAGAGGGGAGAGAGGACAGAGACAAGAGAGACAGAAGAGAGAGGGGAGAGACAAGAGAGAGAGGGGAGAGAGGACAGAGACAAGAGAGACAGAAGAGAGAGGGGAGAGACAAGAGAGAGAGGGGAGAGAGGACAGAGACAAGAGAGAGAGGGGAGAGAGGACAGAGACAAGAGAGACAGAAGAGAGAGGGGAGAGACAAGAGAGACAGAAGAGAGAGGGGAGAGAGGACAGAGACAAGAGAGACAGAAGAGAGAGAGGGAGAGAGGACAGAGACAAGAGAGACAGAAGAGAGAGGGGAGAGAGGACAGAGACAAGAGAGACAGAAGAGAGAGGGAGAGAGGACAGAGACAAGAGAGACAGAAGAGAGAGGGAGAGAGG
Source organism: Salmo salar (assembly GCF_965601325.2). Lineage (NCBI taxonomy): Eukaryota > Metazoa > Chordata > Actinopteri > Salmoniformes > Salmonidae > Salmo > Salmo salar. Next base: position 32,484,616 of record NC_138296.1, on the reverse strand, counting down.
ACAGAGACAAGAGAGACAGAAGAGAGAGGGGAGAGAGGACAGAGACTCTCTTGTCTCTGTCCTCTCTCCCCTCTCTCTTCTGTCTCTGACAGAAGAGAGACAGAGGAGATGGAAAGGGGGATAGGCAGAGGTTTACAACCTGGCATAGGATTTGTTTTATCTTTGTTTATTTTACAAGACAGGCCTATCTCTGTACTCTTATCCTCTCACCCTGCTCCCTCTCACCTGTCCATCGCTCTTCCCCTTACCTGTCAGTCACTCTCTTCAGAGCACGTTCAATGTTCATGCGGTGTCCGACGCGCGTCACACCCAGGTCCAGATAGTCCTCCTTGGTGAGGGAGGGCAGGTGAGTGCCGTCGATCTCGTTGTCCAGGAAATGCTCCCTGTGCTCGCCCAGGTTCAGGTATCCCAGCCAATCAGCCACGTCGTATTTGGTCCAATAAGGCAGTGGCTTGGAGGCAAAGGGCTTGGAGGGGGACGGGGGAGGGAGGTGGGGGTAGCTCAGGCAGGGGGGAGCGGGGAGAGGGTGCAGGGGAGGGGATGAGCTACCAGATAGAAAGTGGGTGGGGGAGAGGGAGCGAGACACCAACAGGGAGGCGTTTGGGGGAGGAGGGGCGCCAGAGGGGGCGAAGAGAGGAGGGGAGGGGGAGAAGTAGGGGTCCCCCATGTGGTTAGCGGGCGAGGGCGGGGTCATAGAGCCACGGAGCTCGTAGAGGCTGCTGTAGAGGGGTGTGGTGGGGAGGAGGGGGAGGGAGGAGGGGCGGGGTGGACCCAGTTTGGGCCTCTCTGAGGGGGAGATGAGTGGACTGGGGGCTCTCCTACGCTGCAGGTGATGGGACTCTGCCTTCCTGGACTCTCTACTTGGAATGAACTGGAACTCCAGGGCTTTGGTGCGATACACAGGCCGGTGTTTAGGGGAGGTGGGATAAGGGGAGTAGGTGGGGGAGGACAGGGGGGAGTGGGAGCGTGGAGGGGGCTGTACGGCAGCCACAGGGGGCTGGGGGGAGGAGGGACGGTTCCAGTTGGGGTACTGGGAGGAAGGGGTGGGGGACAGGGACAGGGCGGGCTGGGAGTGGTGGATAGGGGAGGGGGACAGGGAACGAACTGAGGGGGGGCTCAGGGCCGAGGCGGAGTCTTCTGAAAACCTAGGGACAGAAAAGAAGGAATGAGAAAGAGTCACAGTACATAGGGGGCTATTCATAACACATTACCCAACCTCACCACCACTATTCACTAGTAGCCTAAACCTGAAGACGGACATTGTTAGATTAGCTATCAATATGATGCTCAGGATGTTAACAGCAGCTAATTGCTATTAGAGTTGTGCTGAGTAGACAGGAACTTGCTTTTCTTTTCTCTGGCTGTTGAAACACAGGCAGTAAATTGAAGAAAGGGGAAATGTTTTATGTCCAGTCAAACAGACAGTGTGTGAGAAAGGAGGAGTGCAATTACCTGTTTCTGGTGGAGGAGAGACATAAAGCAGACGGAGACAAAAGCATGGGACATAAAAATGGGGAAGAATTTACATAGTAAAACACACACTCACTCACCCATTCCCACAAAATACACAACAAGTAGTGCCAGGACAAGAGATCGCTGTGTGATTGATGTTTACAACACAGCAGGTTGGTGGTACCTTAATTGGGGAGAATGGACTCGTGGTAACTGCTGGAGCGGAATCAGTGGAATGGTATCAAACACATGGCTTGACTCCATTCCAGACATTATTATGAGCCGTCCTCCCCTCAGCAGCCTCCACTGATGTACAAGTAAAACATGCAGGCCTTTGTACTGAAATCTATGGTCTACTGAAGATAATATAACAGTAGTCATTTTACCTGTATCAACACACACAACCTCACCAAATATCCTCTAACATATCATAGAGAGAGTACCTGTGTCTACTTAACGATCTCTGGCTCCCTCTCTGCTGCAGTTTGTTGCTGAGCTCATTGATGATGCTGGCCTTCATGCTGGACATGGGGGGGTACAGCATCCGACCCTCCAGGTAGGTCCCCTGGTCCCCTACTAACTGACCCTCTGACCCCCACAGAGGCTTCATCTCAGGGGTCCGGGGCCGGTCAAAGTAAGGTGATGTGGGACGCCCCAAATTCTGTGTCATCCCATAACCCTCCCGTCCTCCATCGTCCTCCTCCTCTCCTTCCTCGCCCTCCTCCTCCTCTTCCTCATCCTCCCTCCGTCTGTGTGACTGGAAGGAGGGCGGGGCGGTACTGGTCTCTCTGCGTAGTTCGGCCGCGCGGCCCCCCTCCCTGAACCTGCCTGATTTGGGGTAGGTGGAGACGGCGGCCGTGGCGTTGTGCATATCAAACGTCTGTCCGTCCAGGTAGCTCATGTACGACTCCAGGAGGTCTGCTCCTCCCGCCCTGTCTCCCTCCCCTCCTCCTCCTCCCTCCCTCCCTCTCTCCAGCCTCTCTTCCAGCCTCTCTCTGGCTCCTCCGCTCATGGCCAGGATGTTGTCCAGGTGGTGGTCACTGCTGCTGCGGCTGTCCAGCTCCTCTATCCCAGAGTCCACCACCGTCTCCTGGGACTCACCTGCCTTAGCTGTGGGGTGAGGGTGGTGCTCCCCTATCCTGCGGCCGGCCGCTGTAGAACCAGAGGGGGCTGGGTGTGTCCTGTCCTGGTGGGGCTGGACTGAGGTCCTCGTGGTGGTGGCGGCGGTGGTGGTGGTGGTGGTGGTACAGGGAGCGGTGGAGGTCAGGGCTGCAGAGCCCCGGAAGGGGCCAGAGGAGGCTGCGGTGGAGGAGATGGGAGGGGGACCACGGTAGGATGGGGGCCCTGCAATGGAGTGGGGAGGAGGGGTGGGGGATGAGCTTCTATGGATGGTGGAGGGGCGACCCTGGGTGGGGGAGGGACGACCCTGGGTGGGGGAGGAGCGACCCTGGGTGGGGGAGGAGCGTCCCTGGGTGGGGGAGAAGCGACCCTGGGTGGGGGAGGAGCGACCCTGGGTGGGGGAGAAGCGACCTTTGGGAGGAGCAGTGGGGGAGGAACGCCCATGGGAAGTGGAGGAGCGCCCGGTGTGCGTGCTGTTGTAGAGGTGGTGAGAGTGGGTCATGGCAAGGGAGGGTCTGTGAAAGGAGCTGGGTGGGGGTGGGGGGGAGACAGAGGGGGGAGGCGGGGGTCCTGTGGGCTGGAGGCCGGAGGGTGAGGGTGGAGGAAGGGGGTTGGGTGATGTCTGAGTGGGGGAGTTTCCTGACTGGGTCAGGTTGGCCACCTCACTGTCATAGGAGGTAAGGCTGGAGGTGGTGGAGTCCCCCGCCTGTGGGGAGGGTAGGGGGGTGTGGGCCGGGAACCCACTGATAAACATGTCTTTTGGAGGGGGTGGTGGGGGAGGAGGGGGAGGCGGTGGGGGCTGCTGCTGGCGGGAGGCCAGGTTGTTGATAATGGCGCGGTGTGTGTAACCTGACATTCCACCCCGGTCAAAGCTGTTGGCAAACTCCAGCGGAGGGGGCAGTGGGTCCGCAAACACAAACTCATCATCCACATCCACCGAGGGGGCAGGGGGCGGCAGAACCATGAGGCCACTGCCCCCGGAACCCCCTCCCCCCTGAGGGTGAGACGGGGCGGCTGTAGCGGGGGGAGATGGAGGGGTGAGAGACAGGATGTAGCCTGCCTCACTCTCCATTCTCAGAAACGAGGCCTGGCGAGGCTGCTGGGACGACAGCTGAGGGGGATGCTGGGTAGGGGCTGTCTGCTGCCTCATGTACCCCTCTCTGTCCCGCTCCCTCTCTCTCGACCTTTCCCTCTCTCTCGACCTCTCCCTCTGTCTTTCCTCCCTGTAAGTGGGTTGGTAGTGCTGGGACTGGTAGTGATGTGTGTGGACTGTTTTGTCCTCAGAGAAGCGCACCCTCAGCCCCTCTCTGGCCCCGCCGCCCTCCCTTTCCCGCTCCCCTCCTCCCCCCTCCTCACCCCAGCCTGCACCCCTGAGGATCCTGGGGGAGGGGGGTCGGCCGGTGGAGGAGGTGGTGGCGGCTAGGGAGGAGGAGGTGACCAGGTAGGAGGAGCTGGAGGAATGGGTGGCTGAGGAAGCCGGTGTGGGGGAGGTGGCCTGGGAGGGGAACGCCACCACACTGGACATCTGTCGTACAAACTGGTGCTCGGTCCCTCTCTCCCTCCTCATCCTGCCGTCGTCCTTCAGGGCCCGCTCCCTGGCAGCCAGGGCCAGGCCCAGGGGGGACGAGGGGTCCAGGACCTTTCCTGTCAGGGGGTGGATGAAGGTGGTGCCAGAGGGGACCTGCTGCTGCTGCCGGCTTGATGCCCCGTAGAAGTCAGCCGGAACAGACTTGGGCTGGTAGTCGGGAGCTGGGGAGGAGTACTCTGGCAGGCCGAAGGCAGGGGGCATGCTGCGGGTGTGGTGGATGAAGGTGTCCCCAGAGAACATGCCCTCGTCGATGGACTTGGAGGGCCGGAGGCGTGGGGAGGGGCCACTGGGCTGGGGGCTGAACTGCTGCTGCTGGGAGGCCTGAGTCCTGCCTGCCACTCCTCCTCCTCCTCCCCCTGGCCCCACCTCCTCCTCAGCAGACATGAAGATGGAGGCGCTCTTCCTGCGGGCCTCATGGAAGCGTTCCCTGTCCCGGCGGGCTGCGCCCACGATGGCCGCCCCAAACTGGCTGGTGAAGTCACCATCCTGGCCTCGGAGGGAGGGCGGTGGAGGGGCCGGAGTGGAGGGGGGAGCAGGGGGTTGCGGGGCTGGGGTGGAAGGGGGTCCGTGGAGGGGTTGGGTTCTATCAGTCTCCCCTGGTGGGGTGGGCTCAGCCTCCACACTGCTGCCCTGGCTGCTGCGGCCACTGCCACTGCTGATGGAGGGGGCCTTGACTATGATGGTGGGGATGGGGATGGAGCTCTTCTCCACTGGGGCCTTGCCCCCCAGCGTGCCCTGGCCAGCCCGCAGGTCCTCCACCTTGGACTGCTTCACCAGAGGGCCCTTCCCTCTCCGCGCCCCCCCTCCTTTAGGTACCCCCTCTCCAGCCCCCCCAGCCGCACTGCGGTCTGCCCTCTGCGGCTGGCTCTGGGTGGTCTGCTGCTGCTGGGGCATCACCGTGGCACTGCTGGAGGGTGGGGCGGCGTTACTGTAGCCCCTCCTTAGACCTGCAGCCTTGCCCCCCCCCACTCCTCCTCCCCCACCAGATCCAACAGGCTCCCCTGGGTAGCCCCCTTTCCTAGAGGCAGTCCTGCTCTGAGCGGAGTGGGCGGGGGCATTAGAGTACTGGTGCGTGTGGTCCACCCCTCCTCCTCCAGCGCCGGTACTGGGCCCCGCTGCCCTTTCGCGGCCCCCGTGGGTGAAGTGCACAGACTGAGAGTAGAGCTGGTAGTGGGCTGCCGTGGAGGTGGACTGGGACACGGCCACAGAGGGCTGCTGGGAAGACTTGCCCCCTCTCCAGCCCAGGGGTGGGGCGGAGGAGAAGGGGGGGTCTGGCGGGGCGGTGGTGGGGGGTGGGGGGATGTCATCTGGGCCGGGAACCGAGAGACTTCGGGCAAACTTCATGGCCGGAGGATTGAGATGGGACTTCTCCTCTTCAGTCACCCCTGCAGTACACCACAGACAGAGATACAAGAGAGGGATGAAAAGGACTGATGAGAGAGAGGGACTGAGGTATAGGGATGGAGGATAGAGACAGAGCAGAGGGATCAGATGGGCGAGGGACTGAGGTATAGGGATGGAGGATAGAGACAGAGCAGAGGGATCAGATGGGCGAGGGACTGAGGTATAGGGATGGAGGATAGAGACAGAGCAGAGGGATCAGATGGGCGAGGGACTGAGGTATAGGGATGGAGGATAGAGACAGAGCAGAGGGATCAGATGGGCGAGGGACTGAGGTATAGGGATGGAGGATAGAGACAGAGCAGAGGGATCAGATGGGCGAGGGACTGAGGTATAGGGATGGAGGATAGAGACAGAGCAGAGGGATCAGATGGGCGAGGGACTGAGGTATAGGGATGGAGGATAGAGACAGAGCAGAGGGATCAGATGGGCGAGGGACTGAGGTATAGGGATGGAGGATAGAGACAGAGCAGAGGGATCAGATGGGCGAGGGACTGAGGTATAGGGATGGAGGATAGAGACAGAGCAGAGGGATCAGATGGGCGAGGGACTGAGGTATAGGGATGGAGGATAGAGACAGAGCAGAGGGATCAGATGGGCGAGGGACTGAGGTATAGGGATGGAGGATAGAGACAGAGCAGAGGGATCAGATGGGCGAGGGACTGAGGTATAGGGATGGAGGATAGAGACAGAGCAGAGGGATCAGATGGGCGAGGGACTGAGGTAGAGGAATGGTACAGAGAAAATACTGCTCGAACAAAAGAACAGATGATTAATGTGGGAGGCTGTCTGTCTGTCTTTGTAACTGCCTGCATGTCTGTCTAACTGTCAGGCGGTCCTCTCATTCATCTGTAAGTCTGTCTGTCCTCCAGCAGAGATGATGACCAGCAATATGATTCTGTATCTAATGGTAAAAGTACAGCAACGGTCATTTGCCAACAGGGTGTGATGTTATATGGCCTTTAACTTGGCGAGTCACAGGAGAAGTCCATGGTCTTTAGCTGTCACATTGAACCAGAGTTCCAGCTCAGCTTCTGTGATGAACAGCTCCTAGATACAGTGTATCAGCCTACAAACAGTTTAGTACAGTACAACACATATAAACTGCTATACTCCACAGCAGAAGCATACTACAACATGAACCAGAGTAACATGTATGTTAACTGCAGGACAGACAGAACAGGAAGACTAGAAGGACATGGTATGCTATAGCTGCAGACAGTGTGTTACAGCACAGGCCTTTAAGAGTCTAGAGGACAGACAGACGGACAGGCCGGCCAGAGGGCTGGCCAGACAGACAGAGAGACAGCCTCACCGATGGATTTCTGTCGCAGCATACCATGTGGAGGGGCGTGGCCTGATGTGAACTGGGCGCGGTCATAGCCCAGCCCTGTCATCCCCATTTCTGATTGGTCGTAATTTGGCTGCACAACAAGAGAGGGAAGAGGGAGCAGAGGACAATGTCCAGAAAGGATAGAACTTACAGTATAGAACTTATATAACAGAATAAACTTTGCAGACTGTCGTACTGTGGTACTGTAAGTGCATTAAATAGCTTCACTATTCATGAAAGAGTTGTCAATTATTTGTAAAATAGTTCATATCTAGTAGTATAGTAGCTTAAGCAGTCAAATCAATCTTATTTGTATGGGTGTTGCATCAAGCTAACCCACTGAATGACATTGTGTAGCATCTCCTAAAGATGTGAGTGTTACCATAGGAACACTACAGGACAAACTGTTCCTCTCAACCTCATGACAGGTGATCGCACCAGTGAACACGAGCGCTCGCACACTCGCGCGCCAGCACACACGCAACGCCGACACACACACACACACCTCATTGGCGTAAAAGGAGCCCCGGCTCCTGTCTCTCCTTGCCTCCTGACCCCGCGTCCCTTGCCCCTCATTGGTGCTGATTGTCTGCTGAGCTGCTGCCAGGATCTCATCTAGTTTATCTGAGAGATAGTGATGGAGAGAGAGAGACGGAGAGAGAGAGGGAGAGAGAGACGGAGAGAGACGGAGAGAGAGAGATGGAGAGAGAGATGGATAGCAAGAGACGGAGACAGAGAGAGATGGAGAGCGAGAGACGGTTAGAGAGAGAGACGGAGAGAGAGAGATTGAGAGCAAGAGACGGAGAGAGCGATGGAGAGTGAGAGACGGAGAGAGAGAGAGACGGAGAGATGGAGAGACAGACAGACAGACAGACAGAGAGACGGGGTGCGAGAGATGGAGAGAGAGAGAAGGAGACAGAGATGGAGAGAGAGAGAGAGAGAGAGAGAGAGAGAGAGAGACGGAGAGAGAGAGGGAGAGAGAGAGGGAGAGAGAGAGAGAGACGGAGAGAGATGGAGAGCGAGAGACGGTTAGAGAGAGAGACGGAGAGAGAGAGGGAGAGAGAGAGAGAGAGAGACGGAGAGAGACGGAGAGAGAGAGATGGAGACGGAGAGAGACGGAGAGAGAGAGATGGAGACGGAGAGAGAGAGGGAGAGAGAGAGAGAGAGAGAGAGAGAGGGAGAGAGAGAGAGACGGAGAGAGACGGAGAGAGAGAGATGGAGACGGAGAGAGAGAGGGAGAGAGAGACGGAGAGAGAGAGGGAGAGAGAGAGAGAGAGAGACGGAGAGAGCGATGGAGAGTGAGAGACGGAGAGAGAGAGACGGAGAGATGGAGAGAGAGACAGACAGACAGACAGAGAGACGGGGTGCGAGAGATGGAGAGAGAGAGACAGAGAGAGAGATGGAGATGGAGAGAGAGACGGACAGACACAGAGAGAGAGGGGGGGCGGACGGAGAGAGACAGACGGAGAGAGACAGACGGAGAGAGAGAACAAGTGGTATAGAGGTTAGAGAAGAGGATGCGACAGAGTGGAGGAGGGAAAGGGTGAGGGAGAGAGGGTCAAATCAAGCCAACAAACACTCCACCACACATCCCCCCACTGAGGGGGAATTTATTGATATGTTAAAAATAAAGCCCGGCTATTCCCCTGATACTGTACATGCATATGAAGTCTCTTACTCAAAGCCATCTGATAGACTGTCCTCTTCTTCTCTGTAACTTGTGAAGACTCGAATTCTGAAAGGATACGGAAAAACCCAGTAAGCTGACTGAATGCTAACTGGCTAGCAGAGACGTTTGCAGTTTTAACAGATAAAAACACAAAGCATAAAAGGAGTTTGTAAATCGTACCTGATTTTTTTTTCCAAGGGGTAGCAGCTGAGGACAAGGCAAAGGCAGGCGTTAACTTTGGCACTTGAGTTACTGTAACACCATCACTTGAGTTACTGTAACACCATCACTTGAGTTACTGTAACACCATCACTTGAGTTACTGTAACACCATCGCTTGAGTTACTGTAACACCATCGCTTGAGTTACTGTAACACCATCACTTGAGTTACTGTAACACCATCACTTGAGTTACTGTAACACCATCGCTTGAGTTACTGTAACACCATCGCTTGAGTTACTGTAACACCATCGCTTGAGTTACTGTAACACCATCGCTTGAGTTACTGTAACACCATCGCCTGAGTTACTGTAACACCATCGCTTGAGTTACTGTAACACCATCGCTTGAGTTACTGTAACACCATCGCTTGAGTTACTGTAACACCATCGCTTGAGTTACTGTAACACCATCGCTTGAGTTACTGTAACACCATCGCTTGAGTTACTGTAACACCATCGCCTGAGTTACTGTAACACCATCGCCTGAGTTACTGTAACACCATCGCTTGAGTTACTGTAACACCATCGCTTGAGTTACTGTAACACCATCGCTTGAGTTACTGTAACACCATCGCCTGAGTTACTGTAACACCATCGCTTGAGTTACTGTAACACCATCGCTTGAGTTACTGTAACACCATCGCTTGAGTTACTGTAACACCATCACTTGAGTTACTGTAACACCATCATTGTAAGTAATACTTATATTCCTATGTGTGCTGCAATCAGAGATGTCTGTTTCCTCTTTGTGACACACACACACACACACACACACACACACACACACACACACACACACACACACACACACACACACACACACACACACACACACACACACACACACACAGAAATCTCTCACCTCTCTCCACTATGACGCGTCCCCACCACAGGGAAGTGCAGTGAGTTCAGAGGAAAGACAGAGGTTAAACAGAGTAGTGGAGCGTGAGTAAACCACAGGGAAGTGCAGTGAGTTCAGAGGTTAAACAGAGTAGTGGAGCGTGAGCAGACCACATGGTTCTACAGACGGGTTCAGAGGTTAAACAGAGTAGTGGAGCGTGAGCAGACCACAGGGTTCTACAGACGGGTTTAGAGGGGTTCAAACAGCCACCTGTGACTGTGTGAGCTTGTGTATTGTGGGGACCACGTTTTTAGAGGTGGTGAGTGGTAGGAAAGTAGTTTGGTTAAGTGTTTTGTTAAAATGTCTAAAATGTTAGCTGAATTATGTTAGGGTTATTTCAGACACGCCAAATCATTCAGTTTAGAAAACAACACTGTGTGTAATAACTGCTGAACAACTTTCCAGTAAAAAGAAAGATGGCATACTGTCATTAGCCTTGTAATCGATGCTTAGACTACTGCTTTAGAATTGAAACGTGCTGTTAAAACAACGCTGAAGAACTCAGGTAAGTGTGTGATATCATTTCCATGTTAATGCTGGTGCTATCTTGCAGCGTGGCTTCCAGGTGAACTGGGACACTGCACCAAACATAGAGGTGAGACAGTTTAATGGGCATTGTCAGAGGTAGCTATATTAATTCATGGCATTAGAATAAGCATATGGCAGAGGCTGATATGGCTCCATCACACATTCTGCTCCTGAAACCTTGCTTTAGGGAACGCGCATATGGAATGAGGAGCAGAAGTTGATCCATAAAGAACAGTTGCAGGACAGACTTTTGTATGAAAAGAGATCTTTTTAGCATATGTTTGTTTATGAAGATTAAATGAAACAAATATATATACTGTATGGTTATGCATTAAATATGGAGAGTATAGTTGCATTATCACCCTGGACAGGGGTCATGTATGTGTGGGGTTATACAGTATATATACTGTTATTACAGCATTAAGGTGTGTAGTAGTGGGACGAGGAGTTGCAACATTGGTGTAGTGTAGGTTTGGGATGTTCCATACTATAGGGATAGTGATCATTGGTTTACAGGCGGGGGGAGATCAGAGCAGGGCAGGGGGGGTCTGTGGGGGCGGCTGCTCATGCTGTGTGTCAATCAGTCAGTCAGGGGTTTGGACCACAGAGAGGGGTGATGAGGGGAGAGTCAGGGGGTTTGGACCATATAGAGGGGTGGTGAGGGGAGAGTCAGGGGGTTTGGACCATATAGAGGGGTGGTGAGGGGAGAGTCAGGGGGTTTGGACCATATAGAGGGGTGGTGAGGGGAGAGTCAGGGGGTTTGGACCATATAGAGGGGTGGTGAGGGGAGAGTCAGGGGGTTTGGTCCACAGAGAGGGGTGGTGAGGGGAGAGTCAGGGGGTTTGGACCACAGAGAGGGGTGGTGAGGGGATAGTCAGGGGGTTTGGACCACAGAGAGGGGTGGTGAGGGGAGAGTCAGGGGGTTTGATCCACAGAGAGGGTTGATGAGGGGAGAGTCAGGGGGTTTGGACCACAGAGAGGGGTGATGAGGGGAGAGTCAGGGGGTTTGAACCACAGAGAGGGGTGATGAGGGGAGAGTCAGGGGGTTTGGACCACAGACAGGGGTGATGAGGGGAGAGTCAGGGGGTTTGGACCACAGAGAGGGGTGATGAGGGGAGAGTCAGAGGGTTTGGACCACAGAGAGGGGTGATGAGGGGAGAGTCAGGGGGTTTGGACCACAGAGAGGGGTCGTGAGGGGAGAGTCAGGGGGTTTGGACCACAGAGAGGGGTGGTGAGGGGAGAGTCGGGGGTTTGGACCACAGAGAGGGGTGGTGAGGGGAGAGTCAGGGGGTTTGGACCACAGAGAGGGGTGGTGAGGGGAGAGTCAGGGGGTTTGGACCACAGAGAGGGGTGGTGAGGGGATAGTCAGGGGGTTTGGACCACAGAGAGGGGTGATGAGGGGATAGTCAGGGGGTTTGGACCACAGAGAGGGGTGGTGAGGGGAGAGTCAGGGGGTTTGAACCACAGAGAGGGGTGATGAGGGGAGAGTCAGGGGGTTTGGACCACAGAGAGGGGTCGTGAGGGGAGAGTCAGGGGGTTTGGACCACAGAGAGGGGTGGTGAGGGGAGAGTCAGGGGGTTTGGACCACAGAGAGGGGTGGTGAGGGGAGAGTCAGGGGGTTTGGACCACAGAGAGGGGTGGTGAGGGGATAGTCAGGGGGTTTGGACCACAGAGAGGGGTGATGAGGGGATAGTCAGGGGGTTTGGACCACAGAGAGGGGTGGTGAGGGGAGAGTCAGGGGGTTTGAACCACAGAGAGGGGTGATGAGGGGAGAGTCAGGGGGTTTGGACCACAGAGAGGGGTCGTGAGGGGAGAGTCAGGGGGTTTGGACCACAGAGAGGGGTGGTGAGGGGAGAGTCAGGGGGTTTGGACCACAGAGAGGGGTGGTGAGGGGAGAGTCAGGGGGTTTGGACCACAGAGAGGGGTGGTGAGGGGAGAGTCAGGGGGTTTGGACCACAGAGAGGGGTGATGAGGGGAGAGTCAGGGGGTTTGGACCACAGAGAGGGGTGATGAGGGGAGAGTCAGGGGTACAGTAAGCTAGTAGTTACCCAACCATCTGGATCTTATCTTGGCTCTGCACTAGAGGAGATAATAAGCAGTGTGTATTGTGGACAGGAGTAATGTCCCAGCAGACTGGCTTGTAAGGGAGAGTGACATGTGGGAGTCTGTTGGAATGAGCTAGAATCTGACCTAGGATCAGATAGGGAATACTCAGAGGCTCCCGCTTGCCTCTCATATTATCTGCTCCCATAAATCATCATCATGGGCGAAGTGAGCATGCTCAGTAGAGACCGCAGCAGCATCTACAGTAGTCTCCCTCCGAGTGACACCCACCCCTGCAGTGTTACCCTGGCAACGACACACTCAGCCAGTGTAGGTGTGTTTGTGGAGACGTGGGACTGGTCTGGGGGTGCTAGGGTAGGGCTGGGGGGTGCAGGGGGTCAGGGGGTAAAGGGGGGCGCAGTGAGAAGGATCAGGGGGTGGGTGGGGTCATCGTTTGGGGGGGGGGTTACCTGTAGTGGGGGTGCTGGAAGTGACAGTGTGGAACCTCTGAAAGAACAGTGAAATGCATTGAGACTCTCATCCATGTTGGTACCCTAACAATGCTGTCACCATTAAGGTTCTGACACCTTTCCCTGGACACTCAGACAGTACATGACAGTGTCACTTCTCTTCCTCTTGCTTCCCCTCCTTTTCTTCCCTCTGTCCATCACAGCATACCTCTCTGTGACTTTGTCTCCCCTTTTTTCCTTTCCCACTGGGCACACACTGGTTGAATCAACGTTTTTTCCATGTCATTTCAATGAAATTACGTTGAACCAACATGGAATAGACGTTGAATAGACAACTAGACGTCTGTGCCCAGTGGGTTTTCATTTTTAGGCCTCTCTCGCTTTTTTCACTTCATGCTCTACCCATCCCTCCTGTCTTTCACCTTCTCTTCTCGTCATTTCTCTCTATCTATCTCCAGACGTACATCTCCCTCTGTTATACATTCCTTTGTATTCCTTCTAGATGCTAGCTCTTTCCCTCTCCATATAGTCCTGGTCTCCCTTTCCTCCTCTGTCCTTCTGTCTTTCCTGTCTCTACCCAGAACCCAACCCGTCTCCCCCATGTCTTACCCATCTCCTCCAGTTCTGAGGTCATGGATTTGGAGCGGAGAGCGATGGCCGGAGTGCTTAGTCTTTTACTCTGCTGGGGGACTGTGGAGAAAGGAAAGCATCATCATCCTCATCCTCATCATCGTCGTCGTAGTTCCAGACCCTGTGCTGTCTCTTACTTTTCTTTCTTTGGCCATCCTCCATGTCAGGGTTGCGTGTTACCATGACAACCTTGACCATGAGGGCGTTTCCACCTTGCCTGATCATGTTGACCACCTGCCTGTGGCCCACCTTCACCACATTCTGACCATTCACCTGAGAGAAGAAGTCCATGTAACTGGTTAGAGAGGGTGATTTTTCCTAATAACAGTCATTGTGAAGAATCCAACTACAGCTCCCATCATGCCCTAGCAGCACACACCTCAATGAGGAAGTCTCCCATTCTCAGACCGGCTCTCCAGGCCACGCCTCCCTCGTCGACAGACTCCAGGTACTGCAGTGCTGGGAAGGCTGGGGTGGGAGTGAACTCCTCGATGGGGGTCTGAGCTGAAGACAGAGAGCAGAGGGGTCACCAACATTATGTCATAACCAGTGTGATAACTAGACTGATGAAGCCGATGCAGCACAGTGAGACTGTCCAAGTGTGTTCATCTGTGTGTGTGTGCCTGTGTGTGTGTGCCTGTGTGCCTGTGTGTGTGTGTGCCTGTGTGTGTGTGTGCCTGTGTGTGTGTGTGCCTGTTTGTTAAAGGCCTGTCTGTATGTCTGTCTGTCTATCTATCAACAGCTGATGGCACGTGTTTCCTTACCCTTGGCTCCTCTCAGCACAAAGCCAAAACCCTCACTGTCTTTTTTCTGCAGAAGCACTGTCTTCTCCTTGATGATATAGTCACTAAGAGAGAGGACAGAGAGAGATGGGGAGAGACACATTAAAAAAAGAGTGGAAGAAAGAGGACAGCAGGAAGAAGAGAGAGAGGGAGGTAGGAAAGAGAGAGAGAGAGAGAGGTAGGAGATAGGTATCCCCCTGCATACATGCACACTGCACCAGGAGGGAGCCTTAATCCTGGGAGAGAGAGGGAGGTGGGAGGGGTCAGGGACCTTCTGAAATGAGGCCACATTTTTTAAGCACATGAATGAATACATTTAACTGACTCTGCCCTGACTCGGCTCCCCAGAGCTGGGCAGTGGGTTTTGTATTTCCTGTGTCCTCTCTGGGGTCAGGGGTCAGCTGATGACATAATGCACCAGACCAGGGGCTCGCTTGGCAGCCTTGTGTCGGCGACTAGGCGAGGTACAGTAAGATTGCTCTGGGTTGGTTGACAGAAAGACCAGAGATGTTGTTCCAGAACCTCACTCTCTAAGATGCTAGGCTACATATGATGATGGCGGTTGCCTGAGCAACAAGCTACTGGAGGTAGGATCTAGCTGGTGTATTATAGAGAGGTTTGACTACACTGGAAGACAGAAATGTACACACAGCTAGGTGCTCTGATGACACAGACGTAGTCATCCAAAGAAGAGCAATAAGATCCTCACATGTAGAGCCAATAAAGAGGTCAGGTTATGTTTGTCCGCCTCGCTAAAATAGCCTCATGAATAAACAGGGGATAATGAGTATGGGAGATGACGATAATTGTCCGTTTCCAGTTGCTATCTAACTATAGTACATGGAGCCATCACGGAAAGACCACAGAAGAAGTGAGAATACCCACAAGCACCTGCATGTCAGCCACTTGATCCCCTTTTGGAAGACCTAGTTTAGTTAGTTAACCAGTCATCCAATGATTCAACCAGCTACTGTCAACATACTGTTAACCTTTAATAATGTTTACATTCTGTATGTTGCTTGACTGTTTTTCTTCCCTTCTTCTTCACCCATGCCGTCCCCTCCACTGGCATAGCAACTCGCATAGCAACTCACTTAAATACAGTCATTTGCCAGCATGCACCAATGAGCACTACACAATCACGGACTACATCCATCTGTAATAACACCTTCCTCATAATTGAGCCTAGTGCACCACTGTTGACCAGAGATGAATGGATCTATTTGGGAATAAGGTGTAATTTGGGACCAGGAACACCATGGGGATTGGTTTGTTAGGTTGGTTATGTTCCTCACGCGAACATTCCTCTGGACTGCAGCCCAGTGGTATCTATACTGACACAAGCTCCCCTGTCATCAAGTCTGTCACCAACTCACGGTTGTGCATACCGTAATAACACAACACAATCATCTAACCATGTTCCTCCAATATACGCATGTCCAACATACATACCTACTGTATCTCCAACATAACTGATCCATGCAACACAATCTATAAATTAGAGCTGGGTGATATGGACAAAAATCCCTATCGTGATAAATTACCTCAATTAATGCTATAACGGTAAATAGAATGATACGTTAATAACATGAATGTGCACCACAGTTTATAAAATGAATGTGAACCACAGTTTATAACATTAATGTGAACCACAGTTTATAACATTAATGTGCACCACAGTTTATAACATTCATGTGCACCACAATTTATAACATTCATGTGCACCACAGTTTATAACATTAATTAATGTGCACCACAGTTTATAACATTAATGTGCACCACAGTTTATAACATTAATTAATGTGCACCACAGTTTATAACATTAATTAATGTGCACCACAGTTTATAACATGAATGTGCACCACAGTTTACAACATTAATTAATGTGCACCACAGTTTATAACATTAATGTGCACCACAGTTTATAACATTCATGTGAACCACAGTTTATAACATTAATGTGAACCACAGTTTATAACATTAATGTGAACCACAGTTTATAACATTAATGTGCACCACAGTTTATAACATTCATGTGCACCACAATTTATAACATTCATGTGCACCACAGTTTATAACATTAATTAATGTGCACCACAGTTTATAACATTAATGTGCACCACAGTTTATAACATTAATTAATGTGCACCACAGTTTATAACATTAATTAATGTGCACCACAGTTTATAACATGAATGTGCACCACAGTTTACAACATTAATGTGCACCACAGTTTATAACATTAATGTGCACCACAGTTTATAACATTCATGTGAACCACAGTTTATAACATTAATGTGACCCACAGTTTATAACATTCATGTGCACCACAGTTTATAACATTAATTAATGTGCACCACAGTTTATAACATGAATGTGCGCCACAGTTTATAACATGAATGTGCACCACAGTTTATAACATGAATGTGCGCCACAGTTTATAACATGAATGTGCACCACAGTTTATAAAATGAATGTGAACCACAGTTTATAACATTAATGTGAACCACAGTTTATAACATTAATGTGAACCACAGTTTATAACATTAATGTGAACCACAGTTTATAACATTAATGTGAACCACAGTTTATAACATTAATGTGCACCACAGTTTATAACATTCATGTGCACCACAATTTATAACATTCATGTGCACCACAGTTTATAACATTAATTAATGTGCACCACAGTTTATAACATTAATGTGCACCACAGTTTATAACATTAATTAATGTGCACCACAGTTTATAACATGAATGTGCACCACAGTTTACAACATTAATGTGCACCACAGTTTATAACATTCATGTGAACCACAGTTTATAACATTAATGTGACCCACAGTTTATAACATTCATGTGCACCACAGTTTATAACATTAATTAATGTGCACCACAGTTTATAACATGAATGTGCGCCACAGTTTATAACATGAATGTGCACCACAGTTTATAACATGAATGTGCACCACAGTTTATAACATGAATGTGCACCACAGTTTATAACATGAATGTGCACCACAGTTTATAATGTGAATGTGCACCACAGTTTATAACATTAATGTGCACCACAGTTTATAACATTAATGTGCGCCACAGTTTATAACATGAATTAATGTGCACCACAGTTTATAACATGAATTAATGTGCACCACAGTTTATAACATTCATGTGCACCACAGTTTATAACATGAATGTGAACCACAGTTTATAACATTCATGTGAACCACAGTTTATAACATGAATGTGCACCACAGTTTATAACATTAATGTGCGCCACAGTTTATAACATTCATGTGAACCACAGTTTATAACATTAATGTGCGCCACAGTTTATAACATTCATGTGCACCACAGTTTATAACATGAATTAATGTGCACCACAGTTTATAATATGAATTAATGTGCACCACAGTTTATAACATAAATGTGCACCACAGTTTATAACATAAATGTGAACCACAGTTTATAACATTCATGTGCACCACAGTTTATAACATTAATTAATGTGCACCACAGTTTATAACATGAATGTGCGCCACAGTTTATAACATGAATGTGCACCACAGTTTATAACATGAATGTGCACCACAGTTTATAACATGAATGTGCACCACAGTTTATAACGTGAATGTGCACCACAGTTTATAACATTAATGTGCACCACAGTTTATAACATTAATGTGCACCACAGTTTATAACATTAATGTGCGCCACAGTTTATAACATGAATTAATGTGCACCACAGTTTATAACATGAATTAATGTGCACCACAGTTTATAACATGAATGTGCACCACAGTTTATAACATGAATGTGAACCACAGTTTATAACATTCATGTGAACCACAGTTTATAACATGAATGTGCACCACAGTTTATAACATTAATGTGCGCCACAGTTTATAACATTCATGTGCACCACAGTTTATAACATTCATGTGAACCACAGTTTATAACATTAATGTGCGCCACAGTTTATAACATGAATGTGCACCATAGTTTATAACATGAATTAATGTGCACCACAGTTTATAATATGAATTAATGTGCACCACAGTTTATAACATAAATGTGCACCACAGTTTATAACATGAATGTGAACCACAGTTTATAACATAAATGTGAACCACAGTTTATAACATTAATGTGCGCCACAGTTTATAACATTAATGTGAACCACAGTTTATAACATTAATGTGCACCACAGTTTATAACATGAATGTGCACCACAGTTTATAACATGAATGTGCACCACAGTTTATAACATGAATGTGCACCACAGTTTATAACATGAATGTGCACCACAGTTTATAACATGAATGTGCACCACAGTTTATAACATGAATGTGCACCACAGTTTATAACATTAATGTGCACCACAGTTTATAACATGAATGTGCACCACAGTTTATAACATGAATGTGCACCACAGTTTATAACATGAATGTGCACCACAGTTTAGAACTATGATCCTTTAAACTACTACCACTAGTTTGATGGTTGTCCCATTAACAATCACCCATATTAGCAAACTTATTTCATTTCAAACTTCAATCAATCAAATGTATTTATAAAGCCCTTCTTACATCAGCTGATGTCACAAAGTGCTGTACAGAAACCCAGTCTAAAACCCCAAACAGCAAGCAATGCAGATGTAGAAGCATGTGTAGAACTTCACATTTCTCTAGTATAGGATACTTATCGTAATGAACGATAACAGCAAAATTCCTGCGATAAGTGATCGGTGTGGATCATTTTGGGTTTATCGTCCCAGCTCTGCTATAAGTATAGGTAACATCATCTAGAAGCAAGGGGGACTGCTACACATGGCACGGCATGCACCCCTCAAACCACTTCTCATTCTCTTATACCATTTCAGTGCTGTGACATGCACACTACTGTTTGTACACATACACAAGGGCACACATTGATAACACACACACGTACACACACCATATGCAGACACAGTTGAAGCAGAGCCACTACCGGGGACACATGTTATAGATCTGCCTCCTATACCTCGTTCTCAATCAACAACAGCTCACAGACCGTCACACACAGAGACCCACAAACACGACACACACACACATTCTGCAGATGAGAGAAGCAGCAATTATCAGACAGTTGTGTCGGTACTGTGTTGCTACTGAAGGCAGACGTACAGACACGGAAAGGAGAGAGAGAGGAGAGTGATTAATGAACATGGAGACACAGCTAGGCTGTAACGTTACTGCTAATGTACCGGGCTGTGCATGCGTCTCTCCTTCCTAACTACACACACAGACACACACACACACACACACACAGACACACACACACAGACACACACACACACGCACACGGACGCACACACGGACGCACGTACAGGCTCATGCATTGCAACACATCCCATCTGTCTATCGATTAGTCTTCCTAATCACTCCAGGCTACCATCCATGTCCACATGCATGCTCCTCTCTCTCCCTCCCTCCCTGCCTGCCTGCCTGCCTCCCTCCCTCCCTCCCTCCCACCATCCCTCTATCCTCCAGCCCTGCGACCAGTGAGAAATCAAAAACAGCCCGTACCTGTAAATGAACCAGACACTCCTATTCATGGGGCCTAGCGACGGCCAGGAAGACGAGAGGGAGAGATCCTCCTCGCCGCATCCCCCCATCGCCATTTCCCCCCCCCTCCTCCTCCTCCTTCTCGTCTTCCAGCGAGAGAGCAGCGAGTACGAGCCGAGGGAGGGGAGGAGAGGAGGAGAGAGCGATGGAGAGAGAGAGAGTAAGGGCCTAGCTCTCCCAGCCCCTTCATACTTAAGACAGACAGACAGAGAGAGAGAAAGAGAACGAGGGAACAGGAGAGAGATGGAGATGGTTCACTGTGACTGCGACACAGATAGAGAGAGAGAAAGAGAGAGAGAGAGAGAGAGAGAGAGAGAGAGAAAGAGAGAGAGAGAGAGAGAGAGAAAGAGAGAGAGAGAGAGAGAGGGGGGGGACAAGAGAGGGAGAAGGAGGGAGTGTGTGAGTGAGGGAGGGTGAGGGAGATGGTTTAGCATAAAAAGGAGAGAGATATGAGGTAATTTTAAGAGAGGGGAGAAAGAGCGGGCCAAGGGGTGATCGGGTTTGTTTGCTGAGTATGTGACTATTTCATACACCAACAGAATATAAAGAGAAAAGAGGCGCACAGACGCGCACACACATACACACACTCAAACACGTTTCTTTCTCTCTTTCTCTAACCCTTTCTTCTACCTCTGTATATATCTCTGTCAGTGTTATTCACTGAGTCTGTCTATCACTGTTTTCTTCCTCAGTTATGATTCTCCATTCACAAGAACAGATGCATTTTGGATGAGTTAAGGCCATGTTCTGTTTGACTCCTCTCCCTTGCCGTAACTCACTCCAGATAGGGAGATACTGTATAACACACTGACTGTTGCTCTGAACTGCTGAGGCTTGCATCCTGCCATCACAATCACAATGTTTTTCACAACTCATATATATATATACAGGCCATTATGATCATTATGATAGATGATTCATCTATTATCAAATTCACATAGAAATGTATTCTTTGAAAGCAAGTCTAAGAAGCAGTAGATGTGTTCTATGTGCGCTATTTCTATGCTTCCCGTTCTTAAGTTTCGTTTTTGCATCTTTTACTTCGAACAGCTGAAAATACAGTATTTTGGGCTATTGAAATATATTTCACAGCGGTTTAGATGGTACCTATGATTCTCTACACTATACGAGCTTTTTTTGTCACATGAACTGAAATTAGGCGAACTATTAGAATTTCAGCAACCAGGAAATGGCAGAGAGATTTCTGCATATTGTACCTTTAATAAACCAAATATAGACAACACGTGAATTCTATATTCTATCTCTCTTTTTCCCATATCCTACCTCTTTTCACCACCTGTCAACCTATGTCTTCCTCCCATCTCACGTCTCTACCATTTCCCCATTTCTGTAATCTCTGCACTTGTTTTGTCCTACCCCTCTTCCGTCCTCTCTACTTCAGTGACCCTACATGCCCTTAAATCCCTCTAAACATCTCCCCTTCCCCCATGGCCTTTAATCAACACACACACATGTACACTGTCCCCTCCCCTCTCCTCCTCTTTCCTCTCTCACATTGTCTGTAAACAAAGCAGAGCGCATGAATGAAAAGAGGAGAGCGAGGCAGGGAAACGGGAGGAAGGAGACGCATCAAGACAGACAGGAAGAAGAAGAGAGATTCAGCTGGGGATGAGCAGCAGAAGGAAGAGAGAATTAGAGCGAGAGAGATTCTCTTTAAAAAGGCACTCACATCATCTCTGTCAGTGCTTCGCTCGATGTATGTCGATGTTGTCTTCTGTCGCCTTTCCCTCCCTCCCTCCCTCTCTGCCTCCCTGTCTCTCGCTCAATCTCCCCCTCTCTCTCCCCCTACCTCTCTCTGGTGCCTTTCTGCCTTCACTGCCTATTGCTGTTCTTCTCCTCTCTCTCCTTCCCTCCCTCTCTTTTTGTTTCTCTCTCTGCATGTTAAGCTATACTGCTGTGAATTTAGTGTATGGCCGAGCGTGTGTGTGAGGGAGGGAGGGAGAGAGAGCGAGAGAGTGAGAGAGGAAGAAAGAGTACAAGGGGGAGGGGGCAAGAGATTGAATGTTGGCAGGTGTTTGGTCATGTTAGTGTGTGTGACTCATGTGTATGTGGTCATGTGTGTGTGGTCATGTGTGTGTGACTCATGTGTGTGTGACTCATGTGCGTGTGGTCATGTGTGTATGAGTGTATGTGTGCATGAGTGTTCACCCATAATGAAAGCACCTCTTGTGATGGAGGGCAATAATCCACTCTTCTCTAGAATGTGTGTGTGCTTCCTTGTCCCTATTTCACAGACCGCTGCCCCAGAACAGTTGTCATGTGTGTTACTAGGGGAATTCACTGCCATGGGCTCTGAGACACAGGGAGAGAGGGGGCACGACGGAGGGAGGATTATTTGGATGGAAGGAAGGAAGGAAGGAAGGAAGGAAGGAAGGAAGGAAGGAAGGAAGGAAGGAAGGAAGGAAGGAAGGAAGGAAGGAAGGAAGGAAGGAAGGAAGGAAGGAACAAGTAAATTAGTAAAGAAGGGAGGATAAGGACAAATAGGGAGAAAGGAGGAATGGATTGATAAAGATGGACACTAGGGGTGAACATGTATAGAGAGAGAACATCTCTCCTCTTCCTCTAATCCTTGTTAATGTAATCGCTGTGCCACAATATCAATTTAAGCCATTCATTTAGCTGACTGCCGTCTCGACCGAGCCTTGTTAAACTGTCACAGCTAGTCAGAGCAGTAAAAGCCTGCTTCATTAGACAGATCAGGAGGTGTACAAGATCTCTTACTGTCAATATAAAAACATCTTCCATCTAAAAGCGGATTGAAAGGTGATGAGGTGAAAGTGGGAGAGAAAGGGGGGTTGTTCATTCATGTCTATTTCCTCTCCTTCGTTCTCTCTCCCTTTTCTCTTCTTCGTCTAATTCTACATACTGTAGAATCTCTCCTTCTCTTCACCTCCTTTCTTGCTCTGTTCATCCCTCTCTCCCTCCAGAGTGCCCTTCACTGTCTGTTCTCCAGATGGAAACACCACAGGGGAGGGAGGGTGATGGAGAGAAAATTAAAAATTACAGGGGGTGAGTAAAATGGTGATGAATAAAAATAAAGGGAGCGATAGAGAGAGAGAGGTGGAAGGGGTGACAAAGCCAAATATAGAGGAGTGGAAAAAAGCAGGGGAATAGGTGAGATGGATCCACACTTGTGCTCTGATAAAAACAGACTTAGCAGTGAGTTAGCAGTGAGTTAGCAGTGTTAGCAGTGAGTTAGCAGTGAGTTAGCAGTGACTTAGCAGTGACTTAGCAGTGTTAGCAGTGAGTTAGCAGTGAGATAGCAGTGTTAGCAGTGAGTTAGCAGTGAGTTAGCTGTGAGTTAGCAGT
Source organism: Salmo salar (assembly GCF_965601325.2). NCBI lineage: Eukaryota > Metazoa > Chordata > Actinopteri > Salmoniformes > Salmonidae > Salmo > Salmo salar. Next base: position 32,461,543 of record NC_138296.1, on the reverse strand, counting down.
GAGTTAGCAGTGTTAGCAGTGACTTAGCAGTGAGTTAGCAGTGAGTTAGCAGTGTTAGCAGTGAGTTAGCAGTGAGTTAGCCGCGTTAGCAGTGAGTTAGCAGTGTTAGCAGTGAGTTAGCAGTGAGTTAGCAGTGAGCAGCCAGCCAGCCACAGACTGACTAAACAACCTGGAGTTTTATATGGTATGAGTACATTTGTTTAAATATCCCTGATGTGGGTGTATAAACGTTTGTGTGAGTTTCCATGTAGGTGTCAGTCGCTTGGTAGAGCACGTAAGTCTAAATGAAATTATGCAAAATAATGAATGCTTTTGTTGTGTGCGCACTTGTGTTTGTGTGTGTTTGTGTTGTCTGTGATAGCGAGCGGGCAGGGAGAAGGATTATCTGTAAATAATACATGTGATTTATAATGTGTTTATTTCTTTATAAATAATTCTCTCTTCATACAGTCCAAGTCCAGGACCGTTAAATTGGTTTGCCTCATAACAGAGCCTCTCTGAGCCGTCACGCAAAAACATGACATTAAAGAGAAGGACATTACATCACTAGGTGTTAATGAGAGGAGTGTCCAAAGTATCAACGTAGCATTCTGGAAGTCAACAACAACAACAACGACAACATAATCAACAAGCACATCAGTAGAGGACACGTCGATGACAGTCTACAGAAGTTCAGATATCAGACCAGTACTGTATGTAACTTCAGATATCAGACCAGTACTGTATGTAACTTCAGATATCAGACCAGTACTGTATGTAACTTCAGATATCAGACCAGTACTGTATGTAACTTCAGATATCAGACCAGTACTGTATGTAACTTAAGATACTGTCCAACCCATAACTGTCCAACCCATAACCCAATCACAATCCATCGCACAGTAGATCACCCAATCACAATCCATCGCACAGTAGATCACCCAATCATAGTCTCTAGTGGATCACTTCCACACATACAACACAGGTGAGGTTAATATACAGTATATTACCCATAGTCCCAAACACAAGTTGACACAGTACTGTAGATCACTCTAGGAAAACGGCCATCTTACAGCTACCGAACTCACTCCAACATATCCCAAGCATATCCAGGGCAAGATCACTCAACTCACTGACTTCCAGGTAGACCTCTGAGTATGACACTGTGTAGAGAAAGACAAAGTCTCCCCATCCTTACCTGGGAGCGTCGAAGCTGTCGTAGGAGCCCACGGTGTAATGCCGGAACAGTCTCTTGGCTTTCTCACTGCGGCTCTCTAAAACACACGACCACAGTGTTATCAGCATGATGCCTGCCTGCCTGCCTGCCTGCCTGCCTGCCTGCCTGCCACACTGACCAACACTGTCACTACAGTCACACGCTGCTGTTAGACTACAGCCTGAACCTCGACGGTAAACGTCTCTCTATTGAGTCTCTACATACAGTCAAACCAGCTGTGTTTACCACTGCAGCCTAAGGCCTTAGTGGTGGGCAGACACCACTACTACGACTAGTGTAGGACCTTCCTTCCCTGTCAACCCACACCTTGCTTCTGCTGCTCTAATCATTCTGAGTCTAGAGTGGTATTTCCCCAGTGTTACAACCTAACTATAGACCTCCTGCTAAATGTGTTGTTTTTTATGCCTGTGTGTCTGTGTGTAGCAGCCAGCGCTGCCGTGTGTGGAAGTGTGTGTGTGTGTGTTTTTCTGAGAGAGAGGCACGCTGTGTGTGTCTGCAGGTGTGTGCTCAGGGCCTCACCTGAGCGGTTGTCCTGGCTACGGACTGCCACTTCCTCTACGCAGTCTGAGGGGAACCAGCCGGTCCGTCCCTTAACCGTGCCCTCCCAGAACCCTCCCTCGCCCACACTCAGCACTGCATGAGGGGACAAGAAAGAGCGTTGCGCATCAGAGCAATTACCTCACACAGTCAGTATACACAAAACAACATATAGGCACAAACAAGGACAAGGAAATAGCCACAACATGTAAACACACACAGAGGAATGTAAACACACAAACAGGCATGCAAACCTCTCTACGTACTCACCAAGACATACATACCTGGAAACACCTTAGACTCACTCACAGACACACACATATTCATACCTGCAGACATTGAAGACAAGGACATACAAGAACCTTACACTCTCATTAAGACAGGTAGACTACATCCACTAGACAGACTCATACATACACCACTCACATCAGCAGACAGAAACCTAGCCTGGGTATCAGCATGAACATTTCATCTCCTGGGCAAATGTATCAGGCTGGCACCCAGGCTAGAAAACACTTTGAATTCACATGAAAAAACACCCAGCCAGACAGTCACACAGCCATTCTCTGACACAGACACACTAAACACACACACCTTTGACTTTGTCTCCCTTGCTGATGCTAATCTCTCTGTCTCCCTGGGCGGAGTGGGAGCGCGTGGCCACAAACACACGTCCTGGGACGGCGCTGTAGAGACGCCTCCGCTGGCCCCCTGCTGCTGTAACCGTATTGCTGCTGACAGACCCCGCCCTGGCCAGAGGGGGGCAGCGTTCAGCATACAGCACATACATTACAGTACACAACCAACTCAGTGGCCTTGTGGTTAGTGTCTGCCTTCACGCTACAGAAACAATGGGCCGTTCTGGCTCGGACAAGGCTTACACTATACACAACCCTCATGCACAGTAGACCCAATCCTAACTTGAGGTCTGCATGGCTAATTTGGACTTTTGTGAAAACCATCTATTGATGGGAGATTTGTGTGCAAATTATTAATACAGATTTCAAGTTTGGATTGGGTGCCATGTTAGAGTCACAGCAGTGAGGGACAACTGACTCTGCTGTAGATGGAGAGAGAGCATGCTATAATGGAATTACACATCAACGGTTCTATCAGAACCATAGTCAGTCTTACCCTCCTGCTCCTCCTCCTGCTCCCCCTCCTTCTCCTTCCCCTCCGCTTCCTCCCTGCCTCCGACTCTGCCGACTCCTGTCCTCCTTTTCCCCTGCTCTCCCTCGGGACGGGGAGCGAGTCCGCGCCCCACGGGGACTACTGGAGCTCCGCATGGTACCTGAATGCTTATAGCCCTGAGAGAGCGAGAGAGAGAGACACAGAGAGAGACACAGAGAGAGAGACACAGAGAGAGCGAGAGAGAGACACAGAGAGAGAGCGAGAGACAGAAAGAGATGAAAGGGCAACACCGGTTCAGTGGTCTGTACTACAGTATATTGGTGATGTACTACAGTATATTGGTGATGTACTACAGTATATTGGTGTTGTACTATAGTATATTGGTGATGTACTACAGTATATTGGTGATGTACTACAGTATATTGGTAATGTACTACAGTATATTGGTGATGTACTACAGTATATTGGTGTTGTACTATAGTATATTGGTGATGTACTACAGTATATTGGTGATGTACTACAGTATATTGGTAATGTACTACAGTATATTGGTGATATACTACAGTATGTTGCTGTTTCCCTTCTGACTTCAAAATGGCCCAAGTCGCTCCCCTCCTCAAGAAACCAACTCTCGATTCATCTGACGTCAAAAGCATCCCTTCTTTCCTTTCTTTCCAAAACACTTGAGCATGCTGTTTCTGATCAACCCTCTCGTTATCTCTTTCAGGACGATCTTCTTGACCCTAACCAGTCAGGCTTCAAGACGGGTCACTCAACCCAGACTGCTCTTCTCTGTGTCACGGAGACTCTCTGCACTGCCAAAGCTGACTCTCTCTCCTCTGTTCTCATCCTCTTAGATCTATCCGCTGCCTTCGACATCAGATCCTCCTCTCCACCCTCTCAGGGCTGGGAGTCTCAGGCTCTGCACACTCTTGGATGCTCAAACCCTACACAGGTCGCTCCTACCAGGTGACATGGAGAGGATCTGTGTCTGCACCACGTACTCCCACTACTGGTGTCCCCCAGGGCACAGTTCTAGGCCCTCTCCTCTTCTCTCTATACAGCAAGTCACTCAGCTCTATCATATCCTCACATGGTCTCTCCTATCATTGCTATGCAGACGACACTCAACTACTTTCCTCCTTCCCCCTTTCTGACACCCAGGTGGTGACACGCATCTCTGCGTGCCTGGCAGATATCTCAACTTGGATGTCGGCTCACCACCTCAAGCTTAACCTCGACAAGACGGAGCTGCTCTTCCTCCCGGGGAAAGCCTGTCCGCACTCCATCACGGTTGACAACTCCACAGTGTCACCCTCCCAGAGTGCAAAGAACCTTGACGTGACTCTGGACAACACCCTGTCGTTCTCTGCCAACATTAAAGCAGTGACTCGCTCCTGCAGGTTCATGCTCTACAACATTACGACCCGACCTTGCACAGGAAGAGGAGCAGGTTCTAATCCAGGCACTCTCCCGTCTGGACTACTGCAACTCTCAGTTGGCTGGGCTCCCCGCTTGTGCCATCAAACCACTGCAATTTATCCAGAATGCTGCAGCCTGCCTAGATTTCAACCTTCCCAAGGTCTCCCATGTCACCCTGCTCCTCCGTACACTCCATTGGCTTCCAGTCAAAGCTCGCATCCACTACAAGACCATGGTGCTTACCTACGGAGCAGCAAGAAAAACTGCCTCTCCCTACCTTCAGGCGATGCTCAAACCCTACACCCCAACCCGAGCACTCCGTTCTGCCACCTCAGGTCTCATGGAGCCCCTCCCCCTATTCTAGCTCTGACTACTGATAGCTACTTTATTGAGGAAAAATGTAAACGTATGTCTGTGATACAGTATGTGGTTGTCCCACCTAGCTATATTAAGATGAATGTACTAACTTTAAGTCACTCTGGATAAGAGCTTCTGCTAAATGACTAAAATGTAAATGTAAAAATACACTACAGTATATTGGTGATGTACTACATAGCTACATTACATGATACATGATGTGAAACAGTAGTTCTCCCAGACTAGGTGTCCAGGTGCTAGGTTCCTTCCTCTACCTGTACAGACACAATGTTGGAGCCTGGTGTATTTGGCAGTGCCATCCAGTCAGGCAGGTTCATACTGTTATCACTGTTGGCACGCAGGAAGGGGTGAGGCTGGGGCAGCGCCAGGGTGCGCGGCGCACTCTCTCGCCTCTGAGGGGCGTATTTGGGAGACTCAAGAAAAGGAACTGAGAGAGTGTGAGAAGGAGAGAAGGAGAGAAGGAGAGAGAGAGAGAGAGAGAGAGAGAGAGAGAGAGAGAGAGAGAGAGAGAGAAACTAGACATAATTAGTTCACTTGCAGCACTCATTCAGATAGCAGGGACAGGAAGTATCCCAGTTTGATTGGCACACATACAAAATAATGTAATAAATATTGTGTGTACACACAACGTTGTTTTTAAAGAAACGTGAATGTAGACCCACTCTCACATACTGTCACATATGTTCATAGAGCATGAACTCCCAGACAGCCACAGGACAGAACGTACCTACATACGTGTCCCGATGGTTTTTGATAATCTCTCCAAGCTCAAAATGGCCGGACATGACAGCCACCTGAAACACACACGCTAGCCGAGTAAGGGACAGTTCTCACAGCATCCTCCACACACACACTCGCGCACACACACACACACACAGTATGCACATATTCCTTGTCTCAGCTGGCCTTTTGTAAGGAGGACAGAGTACGAGAACCCAGGTCAAGGGGTCAGGCAGAATTCTCCCACCTTGGACCCTCGTACACGTCACAGAACAATATCACTAAAACTGGTACATCTCATCCAATAGCATTTTCTGCTTCAGTAACTTCATCACACACAACCCCATCCAAGCAATGTACATACAAATACATCATTCCATTAGCCCAGCCATGTATTGTATAATCACCTGAAATGGGTTCTGCCCACTGTTATTCTTTGTGTCTTTATTGGCTCCCCTGTAAAGTAGAATTCGTGCACAGCTGTCCTGTATGGACAAAATACATGTCAATCAATTAGCAGCAAATAACTGTAATACTGGATTACAAAACTACAAAGTTATCTTTATGATGTTTGTTTATGACACTACTGGAGAGCACTACCTTGTTGTATAAAGCACAAATGTGCAAGGCAGTGTTTCCTGAGGCATTCTGGGAAGTGGAGTCTGCCCCGTAAAAAAGAAGGTGCTCCAGATGCTGGGCGTTGCCATTCTGACAGGCCTGGGATCAGAGCAGAGTGAGAACAGAGAGGGAGGGAGAGAGAGAGGTGGGGGGAGAGAGAGGTGGGGGGACAGAGAGCGAGAAAGGTGGGGAGAGATAGAGAGATGGGGGGTAGAGAGAGATAGAAATAAAGAAAGAGAGAGAGAGGGTGGGGAGAGGGGGATGGCAGGCGATCAGAGGTACAGAAAAGAGAAATGAATGAAGAGGGAGATAGAGATCACGGAAATAAAGAGTGGAGAAAGAGAGAGGGGGGTTATACATTGTCAAAAAGAGAGAGAGAAACAGGAACAACACACACATCAGAAAACAGCAAGAATACACACTTACAGAGCCTCTCACACATAGATACGCACATAGATACGCACATAGATACGCACATAGATAGACAACGACAACAGCACAAATACACACAGACATAATGATGAAAAGATGGAAAGAATGTTGAAATGGAGGGGAAGTTAGTACAGTACCTGTGTGTCTCCAGGGTTCTATCTGCTGTCCTCTTCATACCTGAGTTATGGAGTGACAGGGAGATGAGAGACGGGCCTCATCATGGGTTAGAGGGTACAGGGGGGTGAGAGACGGGCCTCATCATGGGTTAGAGGGGTACAGGGGGGTGAGAGACGGGCCTCATCATGGGTTAGAGGGTACAGGGGGGTGAGAGACGGGCCTCATCATGGGTTAGAGAGTACAGGGAGATGAGAGATGGGCCTCATCATGGGTTAGAGGGGTAAAGGGGGTGAGTGACGGGCCTCATCATGGGTTAGAGGGTACAGGGGGGTGAGAGATGGGCCTCATCATGGGTTAGAGGGTACAGGGAGATGAGAGACGGGCCTCATCATGGGTTAGAGGGTACAGGGGGGTGAGAGATGGGCCTCATCATGGGTTAGAGGGTACAGGGAGATGAGAGACGGGCCTCATCATGGGTTAGAGGGTACAGGGGGGTGAGAGACGGGCCTCATCATGGGTTAGAGGGGTAAAGGGGGGTGAGTGATGGGCCTCATCATGGGTTAGAGGGGTAAAGGGGGGTGAGTGATGGGCCTCATCATGGGTTAGAGGGGTACAGGGGGGTGAGTGATGGGCCTCATCATGGGTTAGAGGGGTACAGGGAGATGAGAGACGGGCCTCATTATGGGTTAGAGGGGTACAGGGGGGTGAGAGATGGGCCTCATCATGGGTTAGAGGGTACAGGGGGGTGAGAGACGGGCCTCATCATGGGTTAGAGGGTACAGGGGGGTGAGAGACGGGCCTCATCATGGGTTAGAGGGTACAGGGAGATGAGAGATGGGCCTCATCATGGGTTAGAGGGGTACAGGGGGGTGAGAGACGGGCCTCATCATGGGTTAGAGGGGTAAAGGGGGGTGAGTGACGGGCCTCATCATGGGTTAGAGGGGTACAGGGGGGTGAGTGACGGGCCTCATCATGGGTTAGAGGGTACAGGGAGATGAAATACGGGCCTCATCATGGGTTAGAGGGTACAGGGGGGTGAGGGACAGCCTCATCATGGGTTAGAGGGTACAGGGAGATGAGAGACGGGCCTCATCATGGGTTAGAGGGTACAGGGGGGTGAGGGACAGCCTCATCATGGGTTAGAGGGTACAGGGGGGTGAGAGACAGGCCTCATCATGGGTTAGAGGGTACAGGGGGGTGAGAGACAGGCCTCATCATGGGCTGGAGGGGTACAGGGGGGTGAGAGACGACCCTCATCATGGGTTAGAGGGGTAAAGGGGGGTGAGTGACGGGCCTCATCATGGGTTAGAGGGTACAGGGAGATGAGAGACGGGCCTCATCATGGGTTAGAGGGGTGCAGGGGGGTGAGAGACGGGCCTCATCATGGGTTAGAGGGGTACAGGGGGGTGAGAGACTGGCCTCGTCATGGGTTAGAGGGTACAGGGGGGTGAGAGACGGGCCTCATCATGGGTTAGAGGGGTACAGGGGGGTGAGAGATGGGCCTCATCATGGGTTAGAGGGGTACAGGGGGGTGAGTAGCAGGAGAGACACATCAGGGTAAGGGAGGTGAACCATGACATGAATGGATAACATAAATATAGAGATGACATTTACACACTGACATTAACACAAATACACACACACACAAACCTATATACACACAAACACAGTGAAACGCTAATGGACATAGACACTTGAACACAGACTAAACCAGACAAAAGCACACAAACACAGACTTACACCTCAACCTACCTGGTGTGTCTCATCCCAGCCGTTCTCGTCCCTGATGGCCAGCTTGGCGCGGTGGTGGAGCAGGGTCTCACAGCAGGAGGTGTCGCCCCCTGTCAGCACAGTGTGGTAGAGCGGAGTCAGCCCCCGCCGGTCCTTATAGTCCGGAGACGCACCCAGAGACAGCAAGGTCTATAGGGACACACCAGGTAGACACACATACATACACTCTTAGAAAGAAGGTGCTATCTACAACCTAAAAGGTTTCTTTGGCTGTTCCCATAGGAGAACCCTCTTAATAACCCTTTTTAGTTCCCTTTCCACAGAGGGTTCTACATGGAACCCAAAAGACTTCTACCTGGAAGCAAAAAGGGTTCTGCTATGGGGACAGCCGAAAAAACCTTTTTGGAACCCTTTTTTCTAAGAGTGTATTAAAAGATTAGTTGAATATCACTATAAAATATGTGATATCATTATAAGAACATCATGACTGTATCTCAATACAAGACACTATGCACAGTGGGTCCATACATGCTCCTTTAATTCATAGATGTGAGTGTAAGGAGGTGTGTGTGTGTGTTTACCAGCAAGGCTGTGTGGCAGTGGCTGCGGACAGCCTTGTGTAGAGGTGTGAGTCCGTCCTTGGACCTGAAATCAAGATGAGCCCCTCCCAGCACCAGCCCCCGTATGGCCTCCCCTCCCCCCGGCTCACACTGCACCGCCAACGTCAGGGGGGTTTCTACAGGGGAGAGACAGAGATGGAGCAATGGAGGGACGGAGGGGCTCATATATTTAATCAGACAGACAGGAGTGGGGCCATGGATTTATGACATGAACATCACAGCATCATGTCACTCTAGTCTACTGTAGTAGTACAGTATCTCCTATCTGATAGTGGCAGATGTAGAGCTCTCTGCTGCCCCCTGGTGTTGCCAGGTGGAAGTGCACCTCACACTCCCAGCGACAGCAGGCTCTGTTGTGTGAGAGGACTGTTGCAGCACACCCAAAACTGCCAACAGTAGCTGCCTGTTTCCCACCTCGTTATATTATCTGGCTCTTAAAGGAGACTCAAACTAACTGTCTACTTTGCTTATTATAATCCTCTTTAATAAAGTGTTAGATAGACAGAGCTTTGGGTAAGTGTGATTCAGAGTTGGAGAGAGTGTTGGGGGTTTTCAGGTCGAGGTTACAGAGGACAGCCATTAGCCATAGCTCCCACAGCTATCTTGGCTGTTAGCTAATTCAACTTGGATATGAACAGTTTGCTAGCTAGATGACAGGTTGTATGGCTGAAGGGTCTGGAAATGATCTCTAGGATGCTAAAAATACAGTGGCCATATGCCCCACAAATGTTATGGGTCACTAAGAAGGATTCCGTAGGGGGTCAAGGTATCAGGGACTACATAGACAGACAGACAGACGGACTAAATGGCTGATTGGTGCTAACTGACTGAGGAGAGGTCACAGGTCACCCTGGCAGCGGACAGCATCTGACAGCGTCTCACCTCCCGTGTCAGGGTCCTGGTAGTTGGGGTCAAGCCCTTTGTCCAAGAACTTGGCCATCTTGTCCACAGAGCCACTTTGGATGTAGTCCATGAACTTCTTCAGACTGGCCTATGAGAGGCATGAGGGGATAGAGAGAGAGATGAGGGGACTGCACTCCTACAAATAAAGCTGCTACCCAGAACCTAAAAGTGTTCTTTGGCTGTCCCCATAGGAGAACCCTTTGAAGAACCTTTTTCGGTTCAAGGGTTCTACCTGGAACCAAAAGGGTTCTACCTGGAACCAAGAAGGGTTCTCCTATAGGGAAAGCCGAAGAACCATTCGGAACACTTTTTTCTAAGAGTGTGCCAGCGCTGCATTCCAGAGAGCAGAGTGGACACATTAATACTGGAGTTGTCTGCCACACAAAGCACAGCACAGCTAACAGTGGAGGACACATTAATACTGGAGTTGTCTGCCACACAAAGCACAGCACAGCTAACAGTGGAGGACACATTAATACTGGAGTTGTCTGCCACACAAAGCACAGCACAGATAACAGTGGAGGACACATTAATACTGGAGTTGTCTGCCACACAAAGCACAGCACAGCTAACAGTGGAGGACACATTCATACTGGAGTTGTCTGCCACACAAAGCACAGCACAGCTAACAGTGGAGGACACATTAATACTGGAGTTGTCTGCCACACAAAGCACAGCACAGATAACAGTGGAGGACACATTAATACTGGAGTTGTCTGCCACACAAAGCACAGCACAGCTAACAGTGGAGGACACATTAATACTGGAGTTGTCTGCCACACAAAGCACAGCACAGCTAACAGTGGAGGACACATTAATACTGGAGTTGTCTGCCACACAAAGCACAGCACAGATAACAGTGGAGGACTGCCCCAAGGGCCTGTAACTGCAGACAGACAGTGTGCAGTCCCACTCACACACACACACACGCATAAGTATGCACACACATACACACTCCCGCCAACACATACACCTTCATACTGCACAACAACCCACAACTCACATTGTTCCACACCCTTTGAAACAGACCAGTACCTTAGTGTGCAGCTTAGCCAGCTGTTTCTCATCTAGATTGGTCTGTTTGTACACTCTGGTCTTGTAACGAAACTAGAGAGAGAGAGAGAGAGAGAGAGAGAGAGAGAGAGAGAGAGAGAGAGAGTTAATCCTGACTGGAAGGCCTTTTGTCCTCAATTCTCTCAGCTTTTGTCCTAGATCCACATGATGGAGCCTGCAGATGTATTGCAAAATGATGCTTTATCTAGTTTACCCATAACTTCCCTCTTCCTCCTCTCTCAACGAAAAAAGGAAAAAAGAAAGAAACGGCACAGGTTTACACTACAGTTTCCAGCCACAGAGTGAGAGTAACCCACAGAGTAACCATACAGAGTAACCTTACAGAGTAACCATACAGAGTAACCTTACAGAGTAACCATACAGAGTAGCCCACAGAGTAACCATACAGAGTAACCTTACAGAGTAGCCCACAGAGTAACCCACAGAGTAACCCACAGAGTAACCATACAGAGTAACCTTACAGAGTAACCATACAGAGTAGCCCACAGAGTAACCCACAGAGTAACCCACAGAGTAACCATACAGAGTAACCTTACAGAGTAACCATACAGAGTAGCCCACAGAGTAACCATACAGAGTAACCTTACAGAGTAGCCCACAGAGTAACCCACAGAGTAACCCACAGAGTAACCATACAGAGTAACCTTACAGAGTAACCATACAGAGTAGCCCACAGAGTAACCATACAGAGTAACCTTACAGAGTAGCCCACAGAGTAACCCACAGAGTAACCCACAGAGTAACCATACAGAGTAACCTTACAGAGTAACCATACAGAGTAGCCCACAGAGTAACCATACAGAGTAACCTTACAGAGTAGCCCACAGAGTAACCCACAGAGTAACCCACAGAGTAACCCACAGAGTAACCATACAGAGTAACCTTACAGAGTAGCCCACAGAGTAACCCACAGAGTAACCCACAGAGTAACCCACAGAGTAACCCACAGAGTAACCCACAGAGTAACCTTACAGAGTAGCCCACAGAGTAACCCACAGAGTAACCTTACAGAGTAACCTTACAGAGTAACCCACAGAGTAACCATACAGAGTAACCCACAGAGTAACCCACAGAGTAGCCCACAGAGTAACCATACAGAGTAACCTTACAGAGTAGCCCACAGAGTAACCCACAGAGTAACCCACAGAGTAACCCACAGAGTAACCATACAGAGTAACCTTACAGAGTAGCCCACAGAGTAACCCACAGAGTAACCCACAGAGTAACCCACAGAGTAACCTTACAGAGTAACCTTACAGAGTAGCCCACAGAGTAACCCACAGAGTAACCTTACAGAGTAACCTTACAGAGTAACCCACAGAGTAACCCACAGAGTAACCCACAGAGTAACCCACAGAGTAACCTTACAGAGTAACCTTACAGAGTAGCCCACAGAGTAACCCACAGAGTAACCTTACAGAGTAACCTTACAGAGTAACCCACAGAGTAACCCACAGAGTAACCCACAGAGTAACCCACAGAGTAACCATACAGAGTAACCTTACAGAGTAGCCCACAGAATAACCATACAGAGTAACCTTACAGAGTAGCCCACAGAGTAACCATACAGAGTAACCTTACAGAGTAGCCCACAGAATAACCATACAGAGTAACCTTACAGAGTAGCCCACAGAGTAACCATACAGAGTAACCTTACAGAGTAGCCCACAGAATAACCATACAGAGTAACCTTACAGAGTAGCCCACAGAGTAACCATACAGAGTAACCTTACAGAGTAGCCCACAGAGTAACCATACAGAGTAACCTTACAGAGTAGCCCACAGAATAACCATACAGAGTAACCTTACAGAGTAGCCCACAGAATAACCATACAGAGTAACCTTACAGAGTAGCCCACAGAATAACCATACAGAGTAACCTTACAGAGTAGCCCACAGAGTAACCATACAGAGTAACCTTACAGAGTAGCCCACAGAATAACCATACAGAGTAACCTTACAGAGTAGCCCACAGAGTAACCATACAGAGTAGCCCACAGAGTAACCATACAGAGTAACCTTACAGAGTAGCCCACAGAATAACCATACAGAGTAACCTTACAGAGTAGCCCACAGAGTAACCATACAGAGTAACCTTACAGAGTAGCCCACAGAATAACCATACAGAGTAACCTTACAGAGTAGCCCACAGAGTAACCATACAGAGTAACCTTACAGAGTAGCCCACAGAATAACCATACAGAGTAACCTTACAGAGTAGCCCACAGAGTAACCATACAGAGTAACCTTACAGAGTAGCCCACAGAATAACCATACAGAGTAACCTTACAGAGTAGCCCACAGAGTAACCATACAGAGTAACCTTACAGAGTAGCCCACAGAATAACCATACAGAGTAACCTTACAGAGTAGCCCACAGAATAACCATACAGAGTAACCTTACAGAGTAGCCCACAGAATAACCATACAGAGTAACCTTACAGAGTAGCCCACAGAATAACCATACAGAGTAACCTTACAGAGTAGCCCACAGAATAACCATACAGAGTAACCTTACATAGTAACCCACAGAATAACCATACAGAGTAACCTTACAGAGTAGCCCACAGAATAACCATACAGAGTAACCTTACAGAGTAGCCCACAGAATAACCATACAGAGTAACCTTACAGAGTAACCCACAGAATAACCATACATAGTAACCTTACAGAGTAACCCACAGAATAACCATACAGAGTAACCCACAGAGTAACCTTACAGAGTAGCCCACAGAATAACCATACAGAGTAACCTTACAGAGTAACCCACAGAATAACCATACATAGTAACCTTACAGAGTAACCCACAGAATAACCATACAGAGTAACCCACAGAGTAACCTTACAGAGTAGCCCACAGAATAACAATACAGAGTAACCTTACAGAGTAGCCCACAGAATAACCATACAGAGTAACGTTACAGAGTAACCCACAGAATAACCATACAGAGTAACCCACAGAGTAACCTTACAGAGTAGCCCACAGAATAACCATACAGAGTAACCATACAGAGTAACCCACAGAATAACCATACAGAGTAACCTTACAGAGTAGCCCACAGAATAACCATACAGAGTAACCATACAGAGTAACCCACAGAATAACCATACAGAGTAACCTTACAGAGTAGCCCACAGAATAACCATACAGAGTAACCCACAGAGTAACCTTACATAGTAACCCACAGAGTAACCATACAGAGTAACCATACAGAGTAACCCACAGAGTAGCCCACAGAGTAACCTTACAGAGTAACCATACAGAGTAACCCACAGAGTAACCATACATAGTAACCCACAGAATAACCATACAGAGTAACCTTACAGAGTAACCATACAGAGTAGCCCACAGAGTAACCATACAGAGTAGCCTTACAGAGTAACCCACAGAGTAACCTTACATAGTAACCTTACAGAGTAACCATACATAGTAACCCACAGAGTAACCATACAGAGTAGCCTTACAGAGTAACCCACAGAGTAACCTTACATAGTAACCTTACAGAGTAACCCACAGAGTAACCTTACATAGTAACCTTACAGAGTAACCCACAGAGTAACCATACAGAGTAACCCACAGAGTAACCATACAGAATAACCATACAGAGTAACCTTACAGAGTAACCATACATAGTAACCCACAGAGTAACCATACATAGTAACCCACAGAATAACCATACAGAGTAACCTTACAGAGTAACCTTACAGAGTAACCATACATAGTAACCTTACAGAGTAACCATACATAGTAACCCACAGAGTAACCATACATAGTAACCCACAGAGTAACCATACAGAGTAACCATACAGAGTAACCCACAAAGTAGCCCACAGAGTAACCTTACAGAGTAACCTTACAGAGTAACCCACAGAGTAACCATACATAGTAACCCACAGAATAACCATACAGAGTAACCTTACAGAGTAACCATACAGAGTAGCCCACAGAGTAGCCCACAGAGTAACCATACAGAGTAGCCTTACAGAGTAACCCACAGAGTAACCTTACATAGTAACCTTACAGAGTAACCATACATAGTAACCCACAGAGTAACCATACAGAGTAGCCTTACAGAGTAACCCACAGAGTAACCTTACATAGTAACCTTACAGAGTAACCCACAGAGTAACCTTACATAGTAACCTTACAGAGTAACCCACAGAGTAACCATACAGAGTAACCCACAGAGTAACCATACAGAATAACCATACAGAGTAACCTTACAGAGTAACCATACATAGTAACCTTACATAGTAACCTTACAGAGTAACCCACAGAGTAACCATACAGAGTAACCCACAGAGTAACCATACAGAATAACCATACAGAGTAACCATACAGAGTAACCCACAGAGTAACCCACAGAGTAACCATACATAGTAACCTTACAGAGTAACCATACATAGTAACCCACAGAATAACCATACAGAGTAACCTTACAGAGTAACCCACAGAGTAACCATACATAGTAACCTTACAGAGTAACCATACATATTAATCCACAGAGTAACCATACATAGTAACCCACAGAATAACAATACAGAGTAACCTTACAGAGTAGCCCACAGAGTAACCATACAGAGTAGCCCACAGAGTAACCCACAGAGTAACCATACAGAGTAGCCCACAGAGTAACCATACAGAATAACCATACAGAGTAACCTTACAGAGTAACCATACATAGTAACCCACAGAGTAACCATACATAGTAACCCACAGAATAACCATACAGAGTAACCTTACAGAGTAACCCACAGAGTAACCATACATAGTAACCTTACAGAGTAACCCACAGAGTAACCATACAGAGTAACCCACAGAGTAACCTTACAGAGTAACCCACAGAGTAACCTTACAGAGTAACCCACAGAGTAACCATACAGAGTAACCTTACAGAGTAACCCACAGAGTAACCATACAGAATAACCCACAGAGTAACCATACAGAGTAACCCACAGAGTAACCATACATAGTAACCCACAGAGTAACCCACAGAATAACCATACAGAATAACCCACAGAGTAACCATACAGAGTAGCCCACAGAGTAACCATACAGAATAACCCACAGAGTAACCTTACAGAGTAACCCACAGAGTAACCCACAGAGTAACCATACAGAGTAGCCCACAGAGTAACCATACAGAATAACCCACAGAGTAACCATACAGAGTAGCCCACAGAGTAACCATACAGAGTAGCCCACAGAGTAACCATACAGAATAACCCACAGAGTAACCTTACAGAGTAGCCCACAGAGTAACCTTACAGAGTAGCCCACAGAGTAACCATACAGAGTAACCCACAGAGTAACCTTACAGAGTAGCCCACAGAGTAACCATACAGAGTAACCCACAGAGTAACCTTACAGAGTAGCCCACAGAGTAACCGTACAGAGTAGCCCACAGAGTAACCATACAGAATAACCCACAGAGTAACCTTACAGAGTAACCCACAGAGTAACCATACAGAGTAACCCACAGAGTAACCTTACAGAGTAACCATACAGAGTAACCTTACAGAGTAACCCACAGAGTAACCATACAGAATAACCCACAGAGTAACCATACAGAGTAACCCACAGAGTAACCATACATAGTAACCCACAGAGTAACCCACAGAATAACCATACAGAATAACCCACAGAGTAACCATACAGAGTAGCCCACAGAGTAACCATACAGAATAACCCACAGAGTAACCTTACAGAGTAACCCACAGAGTAACCCACAGAGTAACCATACAGAGTAGCCCACAGAGTAACCATACAGAATAACCCAAAGAGTAACCATACAGAGTAGCCCACAGAGTAACCATACAGAGTAGCCCACAGAGTAACCATACAGAATAACCCACAGAGTAACCTTACAGAGTAGCCCACAGAGTAACCTTACAGAGTAGCCCACAGAGTAACCATACAGAGTAACCCACAGAGTAACCTTACAGAGTAGCCCACAGAGTAACCATACAGAGTAACCCACAGAGTAACCTTACAGAGTAGCCCACAGAGTAACCGTACAGAGTAACCTTACAGAGTAACCCACAGAGTAACCTTACAGAGTAACCCACAGAGTGAGAGTCGCCCACAGAGTAACCTTACAGAGTAGCCCACAGAGTAACCTTACAGAGTAACCCACAGAGTAACCTTACAGAGTATCCCACAGAGTGAGAGTAGCCCACAGAGTGAGAGTAGCCCACAGAGTAACCTTACACAGTAACCCACAGAGTAACCTTACAGTGTAACCCACAGAGTAACCTTACAATGTAACCCACAGAGTAACCTTACAAAGTAACCCACAGAGTGAGAGTAGCCCACAGAGTAACCTTACAGAGTAACCCACAGAGTAACCTTACAGTGTAACCCACAGAGTAAACTTACAGAGTAACCCACAGAGTAACCATACAGAGTAACCCACAGAGTGAGAGTAGCCCACAGAGTAACCCACAGAGTGAGAGTAGCCCACAGAGTAACCTTACAGTGTAACCCACAGAGTGAGAGTAACCCACAGAGTAACCCACAGAGTGAGAGTAGCCCACAGAGTAACCTTACATAGTAACCCACAGAGTGAGAGTAACCCACGGAGTAACCCACAGAGTGAGAGTAACCCACAGAGTAACCTTACATAGTAACCCACAGAGTGAGAGTAACCCACAGAGTAACCTTACATAGTAACCCACAGAGTGAGAGTAACCCACAGAGTAACCCACAGAGTGAGAGTAACCCACAGAGTAACCTTACATAGTAACCCACAGAGTGAGAGTAACCCACAGAGTAACCTTACATAGTAACCCACAGAGTAACCCACAGAGTAACCTTACATAGTAACCCACAGAGTAACCCACAGAGTGAGAGTAGCCCACAGAGTAACCTTACATTGTAACCCAGAGTGAGTGTAGCCCACAGAGTAACCCACAGAGTGAGAGTAACCCACAGAGTAACCCACAGAGTGAGAGTAACCCACAGAGTAACCTTACATAGTAACCCACAGAGTGAGAGTAACCCACAGAGTAACCTTACATAGTAACCCACAGAGTAACCCACAGAGTAACCTTACATAGTAACCCACAGAGTAACCCACAGAGTGAGAGTAGCCCACAGAGTAACCTTACATTGTAACCCAGAGTGAGTGTAGCCCACAGAGTAACCCACAGAGTGAGAGTAGCTCACAGAGTAACCTTACATAGTAACCCACAGAGTGAGAGTAGCCCACAGAGTAACCTTACAGTGTCACCCACAGAGTAACCTTACAGAGTAACCCACAGAGTAACCTTACATAGTAACCCACAGAGTAACCTTACAGAGTAACCCACAGAGTGAGAGTAGCCCACAGAGTAACCTTACAGTGTAACCCACAGAGTAACCTTACAGTGTAACCCACAGAGTAACCTTACATAGTAACCCACAGAGTGAGAGTAGCTCACAGAGTAACCTTACATAGTAACCCACAGAGTGAGAGTAACCCACAGAGTAACCCACAGAGTAACCCACAGAGTGAGAGTAACCCACAGAGTAACCTTACAGAGTAACCCACAGAGTGAGAGTAACCTTACAGAGTAACCCACAGAGTGAGAGTAACCTTACAGAGTAACCCACAGAGTGAGAGTAACCTTACAGAGTAACCGTACATCCAGGCTGTATATACATTTATATTAAAAATGTTAGTCATTTTGCAGACGCTCTTATCCAGAGCGACTTACAGTAGTGAATGCATACATTTCATACATTTTTTTTTCTCCGTACTGGTCCCCTGTGTACATACCTCCAGATATGGTACCCCCTTCTCAAAGGATTGTGGGTACTCTCTCAGCATCTTCTCCTCCTCCAGGAACTTGGCGTCATGGCCTTCGGTGGCTGGTTGGAACAAACCGTAGTTCAACACGTCCCGCAACGAATCGGTCAGAGAACACAGCACCTGCTGCTTGGCCTTCCAAACGGTCGCATCCGGGTTGAACCGCAAACACTTCTGCAGAGGAGACGGGGAGAGAGAGGGAGGGAGAGGGAGGGAGGGAGGGAGAGAGAGAGGGAGAGAGAGGGAGAAGGAGAGAGGGTTCAATGGTGGTGCTTATAGAGAAGAGATGGAGAGAGGGGGTAGTTGGGGTTTAGATGAAAACACTAAAGAAGAAAAGAGAGGAAAAGGAAAGCATTGAACTATAAAGTAGAAAAGTGTCAGCAACTTAACAGTCTGGACTGAGGGAAGGGTCCTGGTGCAGTATTAGTGTGTCTGTCAGAAGTGGAGAACCGCTCTTCGCTGCAGTACTGCTGTAATTACCATTCTGAACCACTAGGGAGAGACATTGTGAGTCCACCACAGGGACCAGTGATGTGTATGGTTTTATTTACATTTACGTCATTTAGCAGACGCTCAGAGCGGCTTACAAATTGGTGCATTCACCTTATACAGTAAGGAGATATGAATGGCTGATTGTACTGTCTCCTCTGACCAGTGAGCTCCTGTATGGTGAGATGAATAGAATGTTTGACTGTGCTGTATCATATGGGCACAGTTAGCATTGGAGAGAGAAGGTCCTTAATATGTTTCTGTAGATCATGAATCAAACAGTCTTCCTCTCTTTCTGTCTCGCTCTGGTGTGAGTCTGGGCTGAGGCTGAGGTAGAGCATTCCCCTGACCTTGAAGCAGCTGTGTGATTGGTCCTTCTGGAGAGCAGCTGGATCTCTTGCTGCTTCTGCATGCATGGATGTATCCTCCACGGTTCAATACATCTCACTAACGTGTTTAACTCTCTCTTTCTGTCTTAATCTCTCCCTCACTGGCTGTCTCACACACTCTCTCTGTGTGTGTGTGTGTGTGTGTGTGTGTGTGTGTGTGTGTGTGTGTGTGTGTGTGTGTGTGTGTGTGTGTGTGTGTGTGTGTGTGTGTGTGTGTGTGTGTGTGTGTGTGTGTGTGTGTGTGAGGGAGAGGGAGAGAGTGAGCATGGAATACTGTACAGAGGTGTAACATGTCTCTCTCCCTCTCTTTTATTCAGTCTGGGTTTGTGCACAGCCAACCAAATCACTATGGCAACCAGTTCATTAGTGGAGCAAGCTCCTTGTTGCCATAGAGACATCCCTGTGTTCCCTTGGAGATGGGGAACTATGGGATAAAGTGAGAGAGTGCCCGTGCCTGTGTGTGTGTGTGTTTTACAGTGAGTTGGAGAACGAGAGAGGTGGAGTCAGGGGGAGGAAAGGGTTTATGTATGAGAGAGGGAGAGAGAGGGAGAGAGGGAGGGATATAGAGAGGGAGGGAGGGAGTGAGAGAGAAAGAGAGATGAGAAAGAGAGACATTGAAAGGGAGAGTAAAAGAGAGAGGATGAGTAGGTATGTCAGCATGCAATAGATCGTTTCTTCCACACATGCTGACATACTGCACCAACATGTACATTCAATCACACACTACAATTAACACTCAGTCCCATCAAACAACACACACGCAAACAGAATGCAAGCTAGGGAAGCTAAATATAACCTGAGATCATTGAGGAGGAGGACAAAGTTTATCAATACAGCATAATGCATGAAGAATATTCCCATAATCACCATCATTATTGTTTCAATTATTATGATACTGTATAATTACTGTAATTCTGCTTTACATTTTATAAATGTTTTATTAACCCATCCACCACCCTCTTCAGAGGACATGTCTTTCCTACTTCATATACATAGATTTTACATAAAGATTTGACATATACATTTTAATTCTGCAGTTAATCTTAGGGGCATTAGCACATTTGTTTAAGACAGGAGAGGTTCTGCTCAACACCAAAGCAGGTGGGAGAAGAGGAACGGGTGGACCACTGAACAAGCAACCTGATTGGTCCATATAGCTACTGATTGGTTGATATGACTCATTGAACTCTCTCCTGAGCCCTCCACTCCAGACTCCAACTCTTTACGGACTTCTAACAGACAGCAAGACATCTCTGCTTCTGAGTCTGACTGCTTCTGACTTACTGTTATTGATTCAGTATTATAGACTAACAACTAGCTGTTGGTTGAGGCAGCTTACAGGCCAATAAGTGACAATAAGTGACAACAGTCCATATTGACTGTCACTTCTCTCTTTTACACTCATATTGCAGTCAGGGCCGTAGCTACATATGAAGACACCGAGGTCCGGATCTTTGCAATTTTTCAGAATTTGAAATATATATATTTTGGGAACTCAGTCGTGGTCTCAACTTACTGTTGAGAATTAGAATAGTAGAATACACAAGACATTTCAAAACGTGGTTGTTCATCAGCAGTTTCCCTTCCTGTCCCACACTCACAGTCACTCAATTAGTTCATATCTGTTAACATTTTTTAGATTGATAAATGAATCTACTTAGTCTAGCCAGCCATCTAAAGTAATCATGGTTGAATTACCAACCGGGCACGCAGGGCACTTTCCCAGGGGCCCTGACCTCCAAAGGGACCCCATTGATTTTGTAAGTCACTCTCACTCAGATACCATATTAACATGGTATAAGTCATGGCAAATGTGTAGAACTGCAGGAAATTACTACAACAAAAAATCTGCAAATCTGTTTACCTTTTGCTAATAAAGTACTTTTTCTGCTAACAGATCCCTCTGTATGTTTTTAATCCCGGTGCTGAGTTAATGGGGCGTCAGCGTAGCCTAGTGGTTAGAGCGTTGGACTAGTAACCGAAAGGTTGCAAGTTCAAATCGCCAAGGTACAAATATGTCGTTCTGCCCCTGAACAATGCAGTTAACCCACATGACTAGGCTGTCATTGAAAATAAGAATTTGTTCTTAATCTGACTTGTATAGTTAAATAAAGATAACATTTGAGTTAATGAGGCTAACTGTATTGCTAATAGGCTATATGTTTGTTAATGAGGCTAACTGTATTGCTAATAGGCTATATGTTTGTAGATGAGTTAATGAGGCTAACTGTATTGCTGATAGGCTATATGTTTGTAGACGAGTCAATGAGGCTAACTGTATTGCTAATAGGCTATATGTTTGTTAATGAGGCTAACTGTATTGCTAATAGGCTATATGTTTGTAGATGAGTTAATGAGGCTAACTGTATTGCTAATAGGCTATATGTTTGTAGATGGACTGAGGTGAATGAAGCTAGAGCAACTTGTTTTTGCAGTTCTCCAAATTGCAATTTAGAGTTTTTAAATCGTACAGATACGTAGTAAATGAGCTTCAACTTTCTTAAAATATTTTGGAAGGAGTGGGATTTCACCCCCACCCCCTCTCTCTCTCTCTCTCTCTCTCTCTCTCTCTCTCACTCACTCACTCTATTGATCTATTATATCTCTGTCCATGTTACTCTTTCTCCATCTTCCTGTATCTGTGCTGACATTCGTTATCTCTGCAGAATATAGTATGGGCCTCCCTCTCCTTCCTTCCTTCCTTCCTTCCTTCCTTCCTTCCTTCCTTCCTTCCTTCCTTCCTTCCTTCCTTCCTTCCTTCCTTCCTTCCTTCCTTCCTTCCTTCCTTCCTTCCTTCCTTCCTTCCTTCCTTCCTTCCTTCCTTCTTCCTTCCTTCCTTCCTTCCTTCTCTCTCTCTCCTACCCTCTGGCCCTTTTCTGCAGGGCGAGTGCAGGTGGATTAGCAGCCTTTAATGAGAACTATGGGGAAATAACCACCCTCTCTCTCCCACTCTGTTTAAGTCAATTTCTCTCTCCCTTTCTCCTTCGGCCTCTATCTCTCTCACTACCTCTTTCCCATCTATTTTCTATGTTCCCCCTCTCTAGCTACCTCACAGTCACGCAGTCCTCCTTTCCACATTCCTTTCAGCCCCGTTTCCCTCCCTCCCTCCATCCCCTGTCCTCTCCACTCCTCTCTTCACCCTCTTATCTTAGCCCCTCTTCACCTCTGGCTGAGAACTGAGAAGGCCCTTACAAGGCTTACAGTTGTTGGTCTACTCTAAATGCATGTCAATGGGATGGTATGTTACTATGTTTATACAGCAGGTAAGATGACTGTGTATAGATGTACTATATACTGTATGTGTACCATTCCAGTGTTTAATTGCTATATTGTAATTACTTCGCCACCATGGCCTATTTATTGCCTTAACTCCCTTAACTTACCTCATTTGCACTCACTGTATATAGACTTTTTGTTTTCTTTTGTTCTACTGTATTATTGACTGTATGTTTTGTTTATTCCATGTGTAAGTCTGTGTTGTTGTATGTGTCGAATTGCTATGCTTGATCTTGGCCAGGTCGCAGTTGTAAATGAGAACTTGTTCTCAACTAGCCTACCTGGTTAAATAAAGGTGAAATAAATAAATAAAATCAAAAATATATATCAGGGAATATGTGGGCACTTCTTAGCCAGTTGTGGAAATCCTCAATTCATAACATTTGTGTTTATAAGCTGCTGCCCGTCTCTCCATGATCTCATTACAATACAATTAACCAGCAATTAGAGTTTATTGAGGGCGAATTAGCTGACATGTAGAACAGGCCTAATACACTGGGATTATACAACCATATTACCCCACTGCACAGGAGAGAAGGAGATAGGACAGAGGAGAGAAGAGAGAGAGAGAAGGGAAAAAGTGAGGTAGGGAGGGTGAAGGGACGGTGTGAAAGACAAAAGGAGGGAAGGACAATATGAGATGGAGGTGAGGTCAGGAGAGAGGAGAAATAGAAGACAGGATATTGTCCTACTCCTCAGAAACATCTAGAAGTCATGTGGTGTTACTGACCATAATGTGGTAGCACTAACTGTAGTATTGGTTATCTTTGATCATGTCAAAATACATGTTCCTTCCATAAGACACAGAGAAAGGATCTTGGGTAAGCAATTCCCCAGCATGCTTCTCACTGTTCGCACACACGGCGGAGCGAGGGAACAAGTAACAGCAGGAGATCCACAGAATACAGTTACACTCAGTATACACAGTAATACACAGTACTACACAGTAATACACACTCACATAGTCATCATAACACATTCAAATCAGCACACAGACACATACAGTGCATTCTGAAAGTATTCCGACCCCTTCCCTTTTCCACATTTTGTTATGTTACAGCCTTATTCTACAATGGATTAAATAAAACAAAACAGAAATACCTTATTTATATAAGTATTCAGACCCTTTGCTATGAGACTCAACATTTTCCATTTATCATCCTTGAGATGTTTCTACAACTTAATTGGAGTCCACCTGTG
>NC_138296.1:32290000-32427500 GCF_965601325.2 Salmo salar | reverse complement strand
AGAGAGAATGAGAAGAGAGGAGAAGACAATATGAGAAAATGAGAAAGCAGAGGGTGGGAGAGAAGGAAGATTTTACTATGAGAGATGGTGACACATTGTGCCAAAACAAAGCCATGGAGTACATGGAAGTACACATGACATAGGGACAAATGCACTGAGAAACACAGATATAATATTTCTCATGGGTCTTTAACCAGTGTCATATTCGGCATCTCAACCTCCTCACTAATGAAGAGCACAGTGCAGCTGAGCTGACAGGCCACAGTAGTGTTACAGCAGAGCTGGACATCACCATACAGTAACACTGTCAGGTAGCAGAGAGGACAGAGAGACTCAGAGAGAGAGAGGGAGAACAAAATGAGGGCGGAAGACAAAGAGAAGGGGGTATAGAGACACAGGAGAGAGAGAGAGAGAGAGAGAGAGAGAGGAAGAACGAGAGAGAGAGACAGCGAGAGAGAGAGAAAGAGAGCGAGAGAGAGCGCGAGAGAAAGAGCGAGAGAGAAAGAGCGAGAGAGAGAGAGCGAGAGAGAGAAAGATATTGGGGGGCTGGAGGAAGGACACAGAGATGGCATCTAGGTCGGAAGCCTGTCAGAAAGCTGACTAACTGGGAAAGGTAGAAAATATAAAATATGATCCAAAAATATATTTTGCATAGTGCTGAGTAATCAGAGATAGGGAGGAGATAGAAAAAGGGTGCAGATAGGGAGGAGATAGAAGAAGGGTGCAGATAGGGAGGAGATAGAAGAAGGGTGCAGATAGGGAGGAGATAGAAGAAGGGTGCAGATAGGGAGGAGATAGAAGAAGGGTGCAGATAGGGAGGAGATAGAAGAAGGGTGCAGATAGGGAGGAGACAATAGGACAGTATGGAACGTGGGAGTTGAATGGATAAAGAGATAGAGAGAGAGGGGAAAGAGAGAGAGAGAGAAGCTCCAGGGTTGAGGGTAGAGAAATACAGAGGATTAGTTTCAATAGAGAGCTGAGGATTTGGAACAAGGAGACAAGGACTGGGAGCCAGGAGAGAGAGAGAGATCATAGTAGAAAAGCAGATAGAAAGAGGAAAGGAAAACAGCAGATCTGATTAGAGAGATGGAGAGGAGAACAAGGCAGAGGAGAGAGGACAGAGAGGATGGGAGAGACAGAGAGGGGAACAAGGCAGAGGAGAGAGGACAGAGAGGATGGGAGAGATGGAGAGGGGAACAAGGCAGAGGAGAGAGGACAGAGAGGATGGGAGAGACAGAGAGGGGAACAAGGCAGAGGAGAGAGGACAGAGAGGATGGGAGAGACAGAGAGGGGAACAAGGCAGAGGAGAGAGGACAGAGAGGATGGGAGAGATGGAGAGGGGAACAAGGCAGAGGAGAGAGGACAGAGAGGATGGGAGAGATGGAGAGGAGAACAAGGCAGAGGAGAGAGGACAGAGAGGATGGGAGAGACAGAGAGGAACAGGGAGGTATTGGGGAGGAGAGGCAAGGGTAGAAAAAGGAGGAGAGGGTTGAGAGAAAAATACTGAGAAAGGAAGCTGAGATAGACTGTTGAAGTGGAAGACTGAGAAAGGAAGCTGAGATAGACTGTTGAAGTGGAAGACTGAGAAAGGAAGCTGAGATAGACTGTTGAAGTGGAAGACTGAGAAAAGAAGCTGAGATAGACTGTTGAAGTGGAAGACTGAGAAAGGAAGCTGAGATAGACTGTTGAAGTGGAAGACTGAGAAAGGAAGCTGAGATAGACTGTTGAAGTGGAAGACTGAGAAAGGAAGCTGAGATAGACTGTTGAAGTGGAAGACTGAGAAAGGAAGCTGAGATAGACTGTTGAAGTGGAAGACTGAGAAAGGAAGCTGAGATAGACTGTTGAAGTGGAAAGGAGTGTGAAGAAGGCAGAACAGGGAGCAGGAGGAGAAGAGACAGCAGGAGGTGGACTGGGGTGAGAGGGCAAAATAAAAGGGTTGAGGGAGGCGGAGACGAAAGGAGAAAAGTGAGCGGGTAAGTGGAGAAATGCAAGGAGAATATGTTAATTTAGTTTGAAGAGAGAAGTCATGATGAGTCACACATAATAGGCCTTAATGAATGTGCTCTGAGAGAGAAGAGACAGAACAGAGATACATAGATGAGATATTTCCTATAAGAGAGACCTCTCCCACTGCGTATCTCCTCTCAACAAAGACTTCTCTCTCAGCACTCTCCTTGGAAAGCTGCAATTTAGTTAAGGGTCACGTCGTACCTTTGACAGTACTCCATGGAGAGAGTCAGACTGACTGGACTTCCTGCTGATTGACCCTCTCTCTCCTCATCCACAGTCCATCTCCTATTGAGACGTAGTGTCAGTGAGATAAGTCAGATTCTGTGTGGTTCTTAGTGGTTCAGCAACGGTTCAAAGTTGTTCTGTGAGCCAGGATCATAACATGGGTCACACTTCCGTTAACAGGTTAGATTGATTTAGTGCTTACAAGTGGTCAAAGTTCTTTACATCCACAGCCAATGTGGATCCAAAGACATGTCATCTGGTCTGTAATGTCATTTACCCTCCCCAATCAATCTCTCTTGTTACACCTCTCGCTCTCTCTCTCTCTCTCTCTCTCTCTCTCTCTCTCTCTCTGTCTCTATGTCTCTCTCTCTCTCTCTCTCTCTCTCTCTCTCTCTATGTCTCTCTCTCTCTCTCTCTCTCTCTCTCTCTCTCTCTCTCTATGTCTCTCTCTCTTTCAGCCTCTCTTTTACTGTATGTAGGACAAAGTGTGTATATAGATAGATATTTTCAGTGTCTCGGTCCCCAGGAAACTTCACTGGGAAACTTCCAAGGAACAGATCGCCCCACTTTCAGGCCACAAAACTGGAGCGGACCATTTCTCTCCCTCCCTCTCTAGCCCCTCCCTCTCTAACATACACACACACACACACAGCCAACCATATGTGTAAACTTTGACCTTTCTGATACAGTTGCAGCATGAGTAAGGGCTAGTTGGGAGCTAATCTAATCCTTCTCTGTCAGTTCTGACCTCCGGTCTTCTGCTACAGGTCATCAAACTGTCACCCAGGAGATCCCGCCCACAGGAGACTAAGGTTAGGTAATACTGTTATTTTCCCTGATCACACACTCTCCCTACACACTGATCACACACTCTCCCTACACACTGATCACACACTCTCCCTACACACTGATCACACACTCTCCCTACACACTGATCACACACTCTCCCTACACACTGATCACACACTCTCCCTACACACTGATCACACACTCTCCCTACACAGTGATCACACACTCTCCCTACACAGTGATCACACACTCTCCCTACAGACAGTGATCACACACTCTCCCTACACAGTGATCACACACTCTCCCTACACACTGATCACACACTCTCCCTACACAGTGATCACACACTCTCCCTACAGACAGTGATCACACACTCTCCCTACACACTGATCACACACTCTCCCTACACAGTGATCACACACTCTCCCTACAGACAGTGATCACACACTCTCCCTACAGACAGTGATCACACACTCTCCCTACACAGTGATCACACACTCTCCCTACAGACAGTGATCACACACTCTCCCTACACAGTGATCACACACTCTCCCTACACAGTGATCACACACTCTCCCTACACAGTGATCACACACTCTCCCTACAGACAGTGATCACACACTCTCCCTACAGACAGTGATCACACACTCTCCCTACACAGTGATCACACACTCTCCCTACACAGTGATCACACACTCTCCCTACACAGTGATCACACACTCTCCCTACACAGTGATCACACACTCTCCCTACACAGTGATCACACACTCTCCCTACACAGTGATCACACACTCTCCCTACACAGTGATCACACACTCTCCCTACAGACAGTAATCACACACTCTCCCTACACAGTGATCACACACTCTCCCTACACACTGATCACACACTCTCCCTACACAGTGATCACACACTCCCCCTACACAGTGATCACACACTCTCGCTACAGACAGTGATCACACACTCTCCCTACACAGTGATCACACACTCTCCCTACAGACAGTGATCACACACTCTCCCTACACAGTGATCACACACTCTCCCTACAGACAGTGATCACACACTCTCCCTACAGACAGTGATCACACACTCTCCCTACAGACAGTGATCCCACACTCTCCCTACAGACAGTGATCACACACTCTCCCTACAGACAGTGATCACACACTCTCCCTACAGACAGTGATCACACACTCTCCCTACACAGTGATCACACACTCTCTCTACACAGTGATCACACACTCTCCCTACACAGTGATCACACACTCTCCCTACACAGTGATCACACACTCTCCCTACAGACAGTGATCACACACTCTCCCTACAGACAGTGATCACACACTCTCCCTACAGACAGTGATCACACACTCTCCCTACACACTGATCACACACTCTCCCTACACACTGATCACACACTCTCCCTACACACTGATCACACACTCTCCCTACACACAGTGATCACACACTCTCCCTACAGACAGTGATCACACACTCTCCCTACAGACAGTGATCACACACTCTCCCTACACAGTGATCACACACTCTCCCTACAGACAGTGATCACACACTCTCCCTACACAGTGATCACACACTCTCCCTACACAGTGATCACACACTCTCCCTACACAGTGATCACACACTCTCCCTACACAGTGATCACACACTCTCCCTACACAGTGATCACACACTCTCCCTACAGACAGTAATCACACACTCTCACTACACAGTGATCACACACTCTCCCTACACACTGATCACACACTCTCCCTACACAGTGATCACACACTCCCCCTACACAGTGATCACACACTCTCCCTACAGACAGTGATCACACACTCTCCCTACAGACAGTAATCACACACTCTCCCTACACAGTGATCACACACTCTCCCTACACACTGATCACACACTCTCCCTACACAGTGATCACACACTCCCCCTACACAGTGATCACACACTCTCCCTACAGACAGTGATCACACACTCTCCCTACAGACAGTGATCACACACTCTCCCTACAGACAGTGATCACACACTCTCCATACAGACAGTGATCACACACTCTCCCTACAGACAGTGATCACACACTCTCCCTACACACTGATCACACACTCTCCCTACACAGTGATCACACACTCTCTCTACACAGTGATCACACACTCTCACTACACAGTGATCACACACTCTCCCTACACAGTGATCACACACTCTCCCTACAGACAGTGATCACACACTCTCCCTACAGACAGTGATCACACACTCTCCCTACACACTGATCACACACTCTCCCTACACAGTGATCACACACTCTCCCTACACACAGATCACACACTCTCCCTACACACAGTGATCACACACTCTCCCTACAGACAGTGATCACACACTCTCCCTACACAGTGATCACACACTCTCCCTACACAGTGATCACACACTCTCCCTACACAGTGATCACACACTCTCCCTACACAGTGATCACACACTCTCCCTACACAGTGATCACACACTCTCCCTACACAGTGATCACACACTCTCCCTACACAGTGATCACACACTCTCCCTACAGACAGTGATCACACACTCTCCCTACAGACAGTAATCACACACTCTCCCTACACAGTGATCACACACTCTCCCTACACACTGATCACACACTCTCCCTACACAGTGATCACACACTCCCCCTACACAGTGATCACACACTCTCCCTACAGACAGTGATCACACACTCTCCCTACACAGTGATCACACACTCTCCCTACAGACAGTGATCACACACTCTCCCTACACAGTGATCACACACTCTCCCTACACAGTGATCACACACTCTCCCTACAGACAGTGATCACACACTCTCCCTACAGACAGTGATCACACACTCTCCCTACAGACAGTGATCACACACTCTCCCTACACACTGATCACACACTCTCCCTACACAGTGATCACACACTCTCTCTACACAGTGATCACACACTCTCCCTACACAGTGATCACACACTCTCCCTACACAGTGATCACACACTCTCCCTACAGACAGTGATCACACACTCTCCCTACAGACAGTGATCACACACTCTCCCTACAGACAGTGATCACACACTCTCCCTACACACTGATCACACACTCTCCCTACACACTGATCACACACTCTCCCTACACACTGATCACACACTCTCCCTACACACAGTGATCACACACTCTCCCTACAGACAGTGATCACACACTCTCCCTACAGACAGTGATCACACACTCTCCCTACACAGTGATCACACACTCTCCCTACAGACAGTGATCACACACTCTCCCTACACAGTGATCACACACTCTCCCTACACAGTGATCACACACTCTCCCTACACAGTGATCACACACTCTCCCTACACAGTGATCACACACTCTCCCTACACAGTGATCACACACTCTCCCTACAGACAGTAATCACACACTCTCACTACACAGTGATCACACACTCTCCCTACACACTGATCACACACTCTCCCTACACAGTGATCACACACTCCCCCTACACAGTGATCACACACTCTCCCTACAGACAGTGATCACACACTCTCCCTACAGACAGTAATCACACACTCTCCCTACACAGTGATCACACACTCTCCCTACACACTGATCACACACTCTCCCTACACAGTGATCACACACTCCCCCTACACAGTGATCACACACTCTCCCTACAGACAGTGATCACACACTCTCCCTACAGACAGTGATCACACACTCTCCCTACAGACAGTGATCACACACTCTCCCTACAGACAGTGATCACACACTCTCCCTACACACTGATCACACACTCTCCCTACACAGTGATCACACACTCTCTCTACACAGTGATCACACACTCTCACTACACAGTGATCACACACTCTCCCTACACAGTGATCACACACTCTCCCTACAGACAGTGATCACACACTCTCCCTACAGACAGTGATCACACACTCTCCCTACACACTGATCACACACTCTCCCTACACAGTGATCACACACTCTCCCTACACACAGATCACACACTCTCCCTACACACAGTGATCACACACTCTCCCTACAGACAGTGATCACACACTCTCCCTACACAGTGATCACACACTCTCCCTACACAGTGATCACACACTCTCCCTACACAGTGATCACACACTCTCCCTACACAGTGATCACACACTCTCCCTACACAGTGATCACACACTCTCCCTACACAGTGATCACACACTCTCCCTACACAGTGATCACACACTCTCCCTACAGACAGTGATCACACACTCTCCCTACAGACAGTAATCACACACTCTCCCTACACAGTGATCACACACTCTCCCTACACACTGATCACACACTCTCCCTACACAGTGATCACACACTCCCCCTACACAGTGATCACACACTCTCCCTACAGACAGTGATCACACACTCTCCCTACACAGTGATCACACACTCTCCCTACAGACAGTGATCACACACTCTCCCTACACAGTGATCACACACTCTCCCTACACAGTGATCACACACTCTCCCTACAGACAGTGATCACACACTCTCCCTACAGACAGTGATCACACACTCTCCCTACAGACAGTGATCACACACTCTCCCTACAGACAGTGATCACACACTCTCCCTACACACTGATCACACACTCTCCCTACACAGTGATCACACACTCTCTCTACACAGTGATCACACACTCTCCCTACACAGTGATCACACACTCTCCCTACACAGTGATCACACACTCTCCCTACAGACAGTGATCACACACTCTCCATACAGACAGTGATCACACACTCTCCCTACAGACAGTGATCACACACTCTCCCTACACAGTGATCACACACTCTCCCTACAGACAGTGATCACACACTCTCCCTACACAGTGATCACACACTCTCCCTACACAGTGATCACACACTCTCCCTACACAGTGATCACACACTCTCCCTACAGACAGTGATCACACACTCTCCCTACAGACAGTGATCACACACTCTCCCTACACAGTGATCACACACTCTCCCTACACAGTGATCACACACTCTCCCTACACAGTGATCACACACTCTCCCTACACAGTGATCACACACTCTCCCTACACAGTGATCACACACTCTCCCTACACAGTGATCACACACTCTCCCTACACACTGATCACACACTCTCCCTACACAGTGATCACACACTCCCCCTACACAGTGATCACACACTCTCCCTACAGACAGTGATCACACACTCTCCCTACACAGTGATCACACACTCTCCCTACAGACAGTGATCACACACTCTCCCTACACACTGATCACACACTCTCCATACACAGTGATCACACACTCTCTCTACACAGTGATCACACACTCTCCCTACACAGTGATCACACACTCTCCCTACACAGTGATCACACACTCTCCCTACAGACAGTGATCACACACTCTCCCTACAGACAGTGATCACACACTCTCCCTACAGACAGTGATCACACACTCTCCCTACACACTGATCACACACTCTCCCTACACACTGATCACACACTCTCCCTACACACTGATCACACACTCTCCCTACACACAGTGATCACACACTCTCCCTACAGACAGTGATCACACACTCTCCCTACAGACAGTGATCACACACTCTCCCTACACAGTGATCACACACTCTCCCTACAGACAGTGATCACACACTCTCCCTACACAGTGATCACACACTCTCCCTACAGACAGTGATCACACACTCTCCCTACAGACAGTGATCACACACTCTCCCTACACAGTGATCACACACTCTCCCTACACAGTGATCAGACACTCTCCCTACACAGTGATCACACACTCTCCCTACACAGTGATCACACACTCTCCCTACACAGTGATCACACACTCTCCCTACACAGTGATCACACACTCTCCCTACAGACAGTGATCACACACTCTCCCTACAGACAGTAATCACACACTCTCACTACACAGTGATCACACACTC
Organism: Salmo salar; assembly: GCF_965601325.2. Lineage (NCBI taxonomy): Eukaryota > Metazoa > Chordata > Actinopteri > Salmoniformes > Salmonidae > Salmo > Salmo salar. Next base: position 32,418,482 of record NC_138296.1, on the reverse strand, counting down.
TCCCTACACACTGATCACACACTCTCCCTACACAGTGATCACACACTCCCCCTACACAGTGATCACACACTCTCCCTACAGACAGTGATCACACACTCTCCCTACAGACAGTAATCACACACTCTCCCTACACAGTGATCACACACTTTCCCTACACACTGATCACACACTCTCCCTACAGACAGTGATCACACACTCCCCCTACACAGTGATCACACACTCTCCCTACAGACAGTGATCACACACTCTCCCTACAGACAGTGATCACACACTCTCCCTACAGACAGTGATCACACACTCTCCCTACAGACAGTGATCACACACTCTCCCTACAGACAGTGATCACACACTCTCCCTACACACTGATCACACACTCTCCCTACACAGTGATCACACACTCTCTCTACACAGTGATCACACACTCTCACTACACAGTGATCACACACTCTCCCTACACAGTGATCACACACTCTCCCTACAGACAGTGATCACACACTCTCCCTACAGACAGTGATCACACACTCTCCCTACACACTGATCACACACTCTCCCTACACAGTGATCACACACTCTCCCTACACACAGATCACACACTCTCCCTACACACAGTGATCACACACTCTCCCTACAGACAGTGATCACACACTCTCCCTACACAGTGATCACACACTCTCCCTACACAGTGATCACACACTCTCCCTACACAGTGATCACACACTCTCCCTACACAGTGATCACACACTCTCCCTACACAGTGATCACACACTCTCCCTACACAGTGATCACACACTCTCCCTACAGACAGTGATCACACACTCTCCCTACAGACAGTAATCACACACTCTCCCTACACAGTGATCACACACTCTCCCTACACACTGATCACACACTCTCCCTACACAGTGATCACACACTCCCCCTACACAGTGATCACACACTCTCCCTACAGACAGTGATCACACACTCTCCCTACACAGTGATCACACACTCTCCCTACAGACAGTGATCACACACTCTCCCTACACAGTGATCACACACTCTCCCTACACAGTGATCACACACTCTCCCTACAGACAGTGATCACACACTCTCCCTACAGACAGTGATCACACACTCTCCCTACAGACAGTGATCACACACTCTCCCTACAGACAGTGATCACACACTCTCCCTACACACTGATCACACACTCTCCCTACACAGTGATCACACACTCTCTCTACACAGTGATCACACACTCTCCCTACACAGTGATCACACACTCTCCCTACACAGTGATCACACACTCTCCCTACAGACAGTGATCACACACTCTCCCTACAGACAGTGATCACACACTCTCCCTACAGACAGTGATCACACACTCTCCCAACACACTGATCACACACTCTCCCTACACACTGATCACACACTCTCCCTACACACAGTGATCACACACTCTCCCTACAGACAGTGATCACACACTCTCCCTACAGACAGTGATCACACACTCTCCCTACACAGTGATCACACACTCTCCCTACAGACAGTGATCACACACTCTCCCTACACAGTGATCACACACTCTCCCTACACAGTGATCACACACTCTCCCTACACAGTGATCACACACTCTCCCTACACAGTGATCACACACTCTCCCTACAGACAGTGATCACACACTCTCCCTACACAGTGATCACACACTCTCCCTACACAGTGATCACACACTCCCCCTACACAGTGATCACACACTCTCCCTACAGACAGTGATCACACACTCTCCCTACACAGTGATCACACACTCTCCCTACAGACAGTGATCACACACTCTCCCTACACAGTGATCACACACTCTCCCTACACACTGATCACACACTCTCCCTACACAGTGATCACACACTCTCTCTACACAGTGATCACACACTCTCCCTACACAGTGATCACACACTCTCCCTACACAGTGATCACACACCCTCCCTACACAGTGATCACACACTCTCCCTACACAGTGATCACACACTCTCCCTACACAGTGATCACACACTCTCCCTACACAGTGATCACACACTCTCCCTACACAGTGATCACACACTCTCCCTACACAGTGATCACACACTCTCCCTACAGACAGTGATCACACACTCTCCCTACAGACAGTAATCACACACTCTCACTACACAGTGATCACACACTCTCCCTACACACTGATCACACACTCTCCCTACACAGTGATCACACACTCCCCCTACACAGTGATCACACACTCTCCCTACAGACAGTGATCACACACTCTCCCTACAGACAGTGATCACACACTCTCCCTACAGACAGTAATCACACACTCTCCCTACACAGTGATCACACACTTTCCCTACACACTGATCACACACTCTCCCTACAGACAGTGATCACACACTCCCCCTACACAGTGATCACACACTCTCCCTACAGACAGTGATCACACACTCTCCCTACAGACAGTGATCACACACTCTCCCTACAGACAGTGATCACACACTCTCCCTACAGACAGTGATCACACACTCTCCCTACAGACAGTGATCACACACTCTCCCTACACACTGATCACACACTCTCCCTACACAGTGATCACACACTCTCTCTACACAGTGATCACACACTCTCCCTACACACTGATCACACACTCTCCCTACACAGTGATCACACACTCTCCCTACACACAGATCACACACTCTCCCTACACACAGTGATCACACACTCTCCCTACACACAGTGATCACACACTCTCCCTACACAGTGATCACACACTCTCCCTACACAGTGATCACACACTCTCCCTACACAGTGATCACACACTCTCCCTACACAGTCATCACACACTCTCCCTACAGACAGTGATCACACACTCTCCCTACAGACAGTAATCACACACTCTCCCTACACAGTGATCACACACTCTCCCTACACACTGATCACACACTCTCCCTACACAGTGATCACACACTCCCCCTACACAGTGATCACACACTCTCCCTACAGACAGTGATCACACACTCTCCCTACACAGTGATCACACACTCTCCCTACAGACAGTGATCACACACTCTCCCTACACAGTGATCACACACTCTCCCTACACAGTGATCACACACTCTCCCTACAGACAGTGATCACACACTCTCCCTACAGACAGTGATCACACACTCTCCCTACAGACAGTGATCACACACTCTCCCTACACACTGATCACACACTCTCCCTACACAGTGATCACACACTCTCTCTACACAGTGATCACACACTCTCCCTACACAGTGATCACACACTCTCCCTACACAGTGATCACACACTCTCCCTACAGACAGTGATCACACACTCTCCCTACAGACAGTGATCACACACTCTCCCTACAGACAGTGATCACACACTCTCCCAACACACTGATCACACACTCTCCCTACACACTGATCACACACTCTCCCTACACACAGTGATCACACACTCTCCCTACAGACAGTGATCACACACTCTCCTTACAGACAGTGATCACACACTCTCCCTACACAGTGATCACACACTCTCCCTACAGACAGTGATCACACACTCTCCCTACACAGTGATCACACACTCTCCCTACACAGTGATCACACACTCTCCCTACACAGTGATCACACACTCTCCCTACACAGTGATCACACACTCTCCCTACAGACAGTGATCACACACTCTCCCTACAGACAGTGATCACACACTCTCCCTACACAGTGATCACACACTCTCCCTACACAGTGATCACACACTCCCCCTACACAGTGATCACACACTCTCCCTACAGACAGTGATCACACACTCTCCCTACACAGTGATCACACACTCTCCCTACAGACAGTGATCACACACTCTCCCTACACAGTGATCACACACTCTCCCTACACACTGATCACACACTCTCCCTACACAGTGATCACACACTCTCTCTACACAGTGATCACACACTCTCCCTACACAGTGATCACACACTCTCCCTACACAGTGATCACACACTCTCCCTACAGACAGTGATCACACACTCTCCCTACAGACAGTGATCACACACTCTCCCTACAGACAGTGATCACACACTCTCCCTACACACTGATCACACACTCTCCCTACACAGTGATCACACACTCTCCCTACACACTGATCACACACTCTCCCTACACACAGTGATCACACACTCTCCCTACAGACAGTGATCACACACTCTCCCTACAGACAGTGATCACACACTCTCCCTACACAGTGATCACACACTCTCCCTACAGACAGTGATCACACACTCTCCCTACACACTGATCACACACTCTCCCTACACACTGATCACACACTCTCCCTACACACTGATCACACACTCTCCCTACACACAGTGATCACACACTCTCCCTACAGACAGTGATCACACACTCTCCCTACAGACAGTGATCACACACTCTCCCTACACAGTGATCACACACTCTCCCTACAGACAGTGATCACACACTCTCCCTACACAGTGATCACACACTCTCCCTACAGACAGTGATCACACACTCTCCCTACAGACAGTGATCACACACTCTCCCTACACAGTGATCACACACTCTCCCTACACAGTGATCACACACTCTCCCTACACAGTGATCACACACTCTCCCTACACAGTGATCACACACTCTCCCTACAGACAGTGATCACACACTCTCCCTACAGACAGTAATCACACACTCTCACTACACAGTGATCACACACTCTCCCTACACACTGATCACACACTCTCCCTACACAGTGATCACACACTCCCCCTACACAGTGATCACACACTCTCCCTACAGACAGTGATCACACACTCTCCCTACAGACAGTAATCACACACTCTCCCTACACAGTGATCACACACTTTCCCTACACACTGATCACACACTCTCCCTACAGACCGTGATCACACACTCCCCCTACACAGTGATCACACACTCTCCCTACAGACAGTGATCACACACTCTCCCTACAGACAGTGATCACACACTCTCCCTACAGACAGTGATCACACACTCTCCCTACAGACAGTGATCACACACTCTCCCTACAGACAGTGATCACACACTCTCCCTACACACTGATCACACACTCTCCCTACACAGTGATCACACACTCTCTCTACACAGTGATCACACACTCTCCCTACACAGTGATCACACACTCTCCCTACACAGTGATCACACACTCTCCCTACAGACAGTGATCACACACTCTCCCTACAGACAGTGATCACACACTCTCCCTACACACTGATCACACACTCTCCCTACACAGTGATCACACACTCTCCCTACACACAGATCACACACTCTCCCTACACACAGTGATCACACACTCTCCCTACAGACAGTGATCACACACTCTCCCTACACAGTGATCACACACTCTCCCTACACAGTGATCACACACTCTCCCTACACAGTGATCACACACTCTCCCTACACAGTGATCACACACTCTCCCTACACAGTGATCACACACTCTCCCTACAGACAGTGATCACACACTCTCCCTACAGACAGTAATCACACACTCTCCCTACACAGTGATCACACACTCTCCCTACACACTGATCACACACTCTCCCTACACAGTGATCACACACTCCCCCTACACAGTGATCACACACTCTCCCTACAGACAGTGATCACACACTCTCCCTACACAGTGATCACACACTCTCCCTACAGACAGTGATCACACACTCTCCCTACACAGTGATCACACACTCTCCCTACACAGTGATCACACACTCTCCCTACAGACAGTGATCACACACTCTCCCTACAGACAGTGATCACACACTCTCCCTACAGACAGTGATCACACACTCTCCCTACAGACAGTGATCACACACTCTCCCTACACACTGATCACACACTCTCCCTACACAGTGATCACACACTCTCTCTACACAGTGATCACACACTCTCCCTACACAGTGATCACACACTCTCCCTACACAGTGATCACACACTCTCCCTACAGACAGTGATCACACACTCTCCCTACAGACAGTGATCACACACTCTCCCTACAGACAGTGATCACACACTCTCCCAACACACTGATCACACACTCTCCCTACACACTGATCACACACTCTCCCTACACACTGATCACACACTCTCCCTACACACAGTGATCACACACTCTCCCTACAGACAGTGATCAAACACTCTCCCTACAGACAGTGATCACACACTCTCCCTACACAGTGATCACACACTCTCCCTACAGACAGTGATCACACACTCTCCCTACACAGTGATCACACACTCTCCCTACACAGTGATCACACACTCTCCCTACAGACAGTGATCACACACTCTCCCTACAGACAGTGATCACACACTCTCCCTACAGACAGTGATCACACACTCTCCCTACACACTGATCACACACTCTCCCTACACACTGATCACACACTCTCCCTACACACTGATCACACACTCTCCCTACACACAGTGATCACACACTCTCCCTACAGACAGTGATCACACACTCTCCCTACAGACAGTGATCACACACTCTCCCTACACAGTGATCACACACTCTCCCTACAGACAGTGATCACACACTCTCCCTACACAGTGATCACACACTCTCCCTACAGACAGTGATCACACACTCTCCCTACAGACAGTGATCACACACTCTCCCTACACAGTGATCACACACTCTCCCTACACAGTGATCACACACTCTCCCTACACAATGATCACACACTCTCCCTACACAGTGATCACACACTCTCCCTACACAGTGATCACACACTCTCCCTACACAGTGATCACACACTCTCCCTACAGACAGTGATCACACACTCTCCCTACAGACAGTAATCACACACTCTCACTACACAGTGATCACACACTCTCCCTACACACTGATCACACACTCTCCCTACACAGTGATCACACACTCCCCCTACACAGTGATCACACACTCTCCCTACAGACAGTGATCACACACTCTCCCTACAGACAGTAATCACACACTCTCCCTACACAGTGATCACACACTTTCCCTACACACTGATCACACACTCTCCCTACAGACAGTGATCACACACTCCCCCTACACAGTGATCACACACTCTCCCTACAGACAGTGATCACACACTCTCCCTACAGACAGTGATCACACACTCTCCCTACAGACAGTGATCACACACTCTCCCTACAGACAGTGATCACACACTCTCCCTACAGACAGTGATCACACACTCTCCCTACACACTGATCACACACTCTCCCTACACAGTGATCACACACTCTCTCTACACAGTGATCACACACTCTCACTACACAGTGATCACACACTCTCCCTACACAGTGATCACACACTCTCCCTACAGACAGTGATCACACACTCTCCCTACAGACAGTGATCACACACTCTCCCTACACACTGATCACACACTCTCCCTACACAGTGATCACACACTCTCCCTACACACAGATCACACACTCTCCCTACACACAGTGATCACACACTCTCCCTACAGACAGTGATCACACACTCTCCCTACACAGTGATCACACACTCTCCCTACACAGTGATCACACACTCTCCCTACACAGTGATCACACACTCTCCCTACACAGTGATCACACACTCTCCCTACACAGTGATCACACACTCTCCCTACACAGTGATCACACACTCTCCCTACACAGTGATCACACACTCTCCCTACAGACAGTGATCACACACTCTCCCTACAGACAGTAATCACACACTCTCCCTACACAGTGATCACACACTCTCCCTACACACTGATCACACACTCTCCCTACACAGTGATCACACACTCCCCCTACACAGTGATCACACACTCTCCCTACAGACAGTGATCACACACTCTCCCTACAGACAGTAATCACACACTCTCCCTACACAGTGATCACACACTTTCCCTACACACTGATCACACACTCTCCCTACAGACAGTGATCACACACTCCCCCTACACAGTGATCACACACTCTCCCTACAGACAGTGATCACACACTCTCCCTACAGACAGTGATCACACACTCTCCCTACAGACAGTGATCACACACTCTCCCTACAGACAGTGATCACACACTCTCCCTACAGACAGTGATCACACACTCTCCCTACACACTGATCACACACTCTCCCTACACAGTGATCACACACTCTCTCTACACAGTGATCACACACTCTCACTACACAGTGATCACACACTCTCCCTACACAGTGATCACACACTCTCCCTACAGACAGTGATCACACACTCTCCCTACAGACAGTGATCACACACTCTCCCTACACACTGATCACACACTCTCCCTACACAGTGATCACACACTCTCCCTACACACAGATCACACACTCTCCCTACACACAGTGATCACACACTCTCCCTACAGACAGTGATCACACACTCTCCCTACACAGTGATCACACACTCTCCCTACACAGTGATCACACACTCTCCCTACACAGTGATCACACACTCTCCCTACACAGTGATCACACACTCTCCCTACACAGTGATCACACACTCTCCCTACACAGTGATCACACACTCTCCCTACACAGTGATCACACACTCTCCCTACAGACAGTGATCACACACTCTCCCTACAGACAGTAATCACACACTCTCCCTACACAGTGATCACACACTCTCCCTACACACTGATCACACACTCTCCCTACACAGTGATCACACACTCCCCCTACACAGTGATCACACACTCTCCCTACAGACAGTGATCACACACTCTCCCTACACAGTGATCACACACTCTCCCTACAGACAGTGATCACACACTCTCCCTACAGACAGTGATCACACACTCTCCCTACACACTGATCACACACTCTCCCTACACAGTGATCACACACTCTCTCTACACAGTGATCACACACTCTCCCTACACAGTGATCACACACTCTCCCTACACAGTGATCACACACTCTCCCTACAGACAGTGATCACACACTCTCCCTACAGACAGTGATCACACACTCTCCCTACAGACAGTGATCACACACTCTCCCAACACACGGATCACACACTCTCCCTACACACTGATCACACACTCTCCCTACACACAGTGATCACACACTCTCCCTACAGACAGTGATCACACACTCTCCTTACAGACAGTGATCACACACTCTCCCTACACAGTGATCACACACTCTCCCTACAGACAGTGATCACACACTCTCCCTACACAGTGATCACACACTCTCCCTACACAGTGATCACACACTCTCCCTACACAGTGATCACACACTCTCCCTACACAGTGATCACACACTCTCCCTACAGACAGTGATCACACACTCTCCCTACAGACAGTGATCACACACTCTCCCTACACAGTGATCACACACTCTCCCTACACAGTGATCACACACTCTCCCTACACAGTGATCACACACTCTCCCTACAGACAGTGATCACACACTCTCCCTACACAGTGATCACACACTCTCCCTACAGACAGTGATCACACACTCTCCCTACACAGTGATCACACACTCTCCCTACACACTGATCACACACTCTCCCTACACAGTGATCACACACTCTCTCTACACAGTGATCACACACTCTCCCTACACAGTGATCACACACTCTCCCTACACAGTGATCACACACTCTCCCTACAGACAGTGATCACACACTCTCCCTACAGACAGTGATCACACACTCTCCCTACAGACAGTGATCACACACTCTCCCTACACACTGATCACACACTCTCCCTACACAGTGATCACACACTCTCCCTACACACTGATCACACACTCTCCCTACACACAGTGATCACACACTCTCCCTACAGACAGTGATCACACACTCTCCCTACAGACAGTGATCACACACTCTCCCTACACAGTGATCACACACTCTCCCTACAGACAGTGATCACACACTCTCCCTACACACTGATCACACACTCTCCCTACACACTGATCACACACTCTCCCTACACACTGATCACACACTCTCCCTACACACAGTGATCACACACTCTCCCTACAGACAGTGATCACACACTCTCCCTACAGACAGTGATCACACACTCTCCCTACACAGTGATCACACACTCTCCCTACAGACAGTGATCACACACTCTCCCTACACAGTGATCACACACTCTCCCTACAGACAGTGATCACACACTCTCCCTACAGACAGTGATCACACACTCTCCCTACACAGTGATCACACACTCTCCCTACACAGTGATCACACACTCTCCCTACACAGTGATCACACACTCTCCCTACACAGTGATCACACACTCTCCCTACAGACAGTGATCACACACTCTCCCTACAGACAGTAATCACACACTCTCACTACACAGTGATCACACACTCTCCCTACACACTGATCACACACTCTCCCTACACAGTGATCACACACTCCCCCTACACAGTGATCACACACTCTCCCTACAGACAGTGATCACACACTCTCCCTACAGACAGTAATCACACACTCTCCCTACACAGTGATCACACACTTTCCCTACACACTGATCACACACTCTCCCTACAGACCGTGATCACACACTCCCCCTACACAGTGATCACACACTCTCCCTACAGACAGTGATCACACACTCTCCCTACAGACAGTGATCACACACTCTCCCTACAGACAGTGATCACACACTCTCCCTACAGACAGTGATCACACACTCTCCCTACAGACAGTGATCACACACTCTCCCTACACACTGATCACACACTCTCCCTACACAGTGATCACACACTCTCTCTACACAGTGATCACACACTCTCCCTACACAGTGATCACACACTCTCCCTACACAGTGATCACACACTCTCCCTACAGACAGTGATCACACACTCTCCCTACAGACAGTGATCACACACTCTCCCTACACACTGATCACACACTCTCCCTACACAGTGATCACACACTCTCCCTACACACAGATCACACACTCTCCCTACACACAGTGATCACACACTCTCCCTACAGACAGTGATCACACACTCTCCCTACACAGTGATCACACACTCTCCCTACACAGTGATCACACACTCTCCCTACACAGTGATCACACACTCTCCCTACACAGTGATCACACACTCTCCCTACACAGTGATCACACACTCTCCCTACAGACAGTGATCACACACTCTCCCTACAGACAGTAATCACACACTCTCCCTACACAGTGATCACACACTCTCCCTACACACTGATCACACACTCTCCCTACACAGTGATCACACACTCCCCCTACACAGTGATCACACACTCTCCCTACAGACAGTGATCACACACTCTCCCTACACAGTGATCACACACTCTCCCTACAGACAGTGATCACACACTCTCCCTACACAGTGATCACACACTCTCCCTACACAGTGATCACACACTCTCCCTACAGACAGTGATCACACACTCTCCCTACAGACAGTGATCACACACTCTCCCTACAGACAGTGATCACACACTCTCCCTACAGACAGTGATCACACACTCTCCCTACACACTGATCACACACTCTCCCTACACAGTGATCACACACTCTCTCTACACAGTGATCACACACTCTCCCTACACAGTGATCACACACTCTCCCTACACAGTGATCACACACTCTCCCTACAGACAGTGATCACACACTCTCCCTACAGACAGTGATCACACACTCTCCCTACAGACAGTGATCACACACTCTCCCAACACACTGATCACACACTCTCCCTACACACTGATCACACACTCTCCCTACACACTGATCACACACTCTCCCTACACACAGTGATCACACACTCTCCCTACAGACAGTGATCAAACACTCTCCCTACAGACAGTGATCACACACTCTCCCTACACAGTGATCACACACTCTCCCTACAGACAGTGATCACACACTCTCCCTACACAGTGATCACACACTCTCCCTACACAGTGATCACACACTCTCCCTACAGACAGTGATCACACACTCTCCCTACAGACAGTGATCACACACTCTCCCTACAGACAGTGATCACACACTCTCCCTACACACTGATCACACACTCTCCCTACACACTGATCACACACTCTCCCTACACACTGATCACACACTCTCCCTACACACAGTGATCACACACTCTCCCTACAGACAGTGATCACACACTCTCCCTACAGACAGTGATCACACACTCTCCCTACACAGTGATCACACACTCTCCCTACAGACAGTGATCACACACTCTCCCTACACAGTGATCACACACTCTCCCTACAGACAGTGATCACACACTCTCCCTACAGACAGTGATCACACACTCTCCCTACACAGTGATCACACACTCTCCCTACACAGTGATCACACACTCTCCCTACACAATGATCACACACTCTCCCTACACAGTGATCACACACTCTCCCTACACAGTGATCACACACTCTCCCTACACAGTGATCACACACTCTCCCTACAGACAGTGATCACACACTCTCCCTACAGACAGTAATCACACACTCTCACTACACAGTGATCACACACTCTCCCTACACACTGATCACACACTCTCCCTACACAGTGATCACACACTCCCCCTACACAGTGATCACACACTCTCCCTACAGACAGTGATCACACACTCTCCCTACAGACAGTAATCACACACTCTCCCTACACAGTGATCACACACTTTCCCTACACACTGATCACACACTCTCCCTACAGACAGTGATCACACACTCCCCCTACACAGTGATCACACACTCTCCCTACAGACAGTGATCACACACTCTCCCTACAGACAGTGATCACACACTCTCCCTACAGACAGTGATCACACACTCTCCCTACAGACAGTGATCACACACTCTCCCTACAGACAGTGATCACACACTCTCCCTACACACTGATCACACACTCTCCCTACACAGTGATCACACACTCTCTCTACACAGTGATCACACACTCTCACTACACAGTGATCACACACTCTCCCTACACAGTGATCACACACTCTCCCTACAGACAGTGATCACACACTCTCCCTACAGACAGTGATCACACACTCTCCCTACACACTGATCACACACTCTCCCTACACAGTGATCACACACTCTCCCTACACACAGATCACACACTCTCCCTACACACAGTGATCACACACTCTCCCTACAGACAGTGATCACACACTCTCCCTACACAGTGATCACACACTCTCCCTACACAGTGATCACACACTCTCCCTACACAGTGATCACACACTCTCCCTACACAGTGATCACACACTCTCCCTACACAGTGATCACACACTCTCCCTACACAGTGATCACACACTCTCCCTACACAGTGATCACACACTCTCCCTACAGACAGTGATCACACACTCTCCCTACAGACAGTAATCACACACTCTCCCTACACAGTGATCACACACTCTCCCTACACACTGATCACACACTCTCCCTACACAGTGATCACACACTCCCCCTACACAGTGATCACACACTCTCCCTACAGACAGTGATCACACACTCTCCCTACACAGTGATCACACACTCTCCCTACAGACAGTGATCACACACTCTCCCTACACAGTGATCACACACTCTCCCTACACAGTGATCACACACTCTCCCTACAGACAGTGATCACACACTCTCCCTACAGACAGTGATCACACACTCTCCCTACAGACAGTGATCACACACTCTCCCTACACACTGATCACACACTCTCCCTACACAGTGATCACACACTCTCTCTACACAGTGATCACACACTCTCCCTACACAGTGATCACACACTCTCCCTACACAGTGATCACACACTCTCCCTACAGACAGTGATCACACACTCTCCCTACAGACAGTGATCACACACTCTCCCTACACAGTGATCACACACTCTCCCTACAGACAGTGATCACACACTCTCCCTACACACTGATCACACACTCTCCCTACACACTGATCACACACTCTCCCTACACACTGATCACACACTCTCCCTACACACAGTGATCACACACTAACCCTACAGACAGTGATCACACACTCTCCCTACAGACAGTGATCACACACTCTCCCTACACAGTGATCACACACTCTCCCTACAGACAGTGATCACACACTCTCCCTACACAGTGATCACACACTCTCCCTACAGACAGTGATCACACACTCTCCCTACAGACAGTGATCACACACTCTCCCTACACAGTGATCACACACTCTCCCTACACAGTGATCACACACTCTCCCTACACAGTGATCACACACTCTCCCTACACAGTGATCACACACTCTCCCTACACAGTGATCACACACTCTCCCTACACACTGATCACACACTCTCCCTACACAGTGATCACACACTCCCCCTACACAGTGATCACACACTCTCCCTACAGACAGTGATCACACACTCTCCCTACACAGTGATCACACACTCTCCCTACAGACAGTGATCACACACTCTCCCTACACAGTGATCACACACTCTCCCTACACAGTGATCACACACTCTCCCTACAGACAGTGATCACACACTCTCCCTACAGACAGTGATCACACACTCTCCCTACAGACAGTGATCACACACTCTCCCTACACACTGATCACACACTCTCCCTACACAGTGATCACACACTCTCCCTACACACAGATCACACACTCTCCCTACACACAGTGATCACACACTCTCCCTACAGACAGTGATCACACACTCTCCCTACACAGTGATCACACACTCTCCCTACACAGTGATCACACACTCTCCCTACACAGTGATCACACACTCTCCCTACACAGTGATCACACACTCTCCCTACACAGTGATCACACACTCTCCCTACACAGTGATCACACACTCTCCCTACACAGTGATCACACACTCTCCCTACAGACAGTGATCACACACTCTCCCTACAGACAGTAATCACACACTCTCCCTACACAGTGATCACACACTCTCCCTACACACTGATCACACACTCTCCCTACACAGTGATCACACACTCCCCCTACACAGTGATCACACACTCTCCCTACAGACAGTGATCACACACTCTCCCTACACAGTGATCACACACTCTCCCTACAGACAGTGATCACACACTCTCCCTACACAGTGATCACACACTCTCCCTACACAGTGATCACACACTCTCCCTACAGACAGTGATCACACACTCTCCCTACAGACAGTGATCACACACTCTCCCTACAGACAGTGATCACACACTCTCCCTACACACTGATCACACACTCTCCCTACACAGTGATCACACACTCTCTCTACACAGTGATCACACACTCTCCCTACACAGTGATCACACACTCTCCCTACACAGTGATCACACACTCTCCCTACAGACAGTGATCACACACTCTCCCTACAGACAGTGATCACACACTCTCCCTACACAGTGATCACACACTCTCCCTACAGACAGTGATCACACACTCTCCCTACACAGTGATCACACACTCTCCCTACACACTGATCACACACTCTCCCTACACACTGATCACACACTCTCCCTACACACAGTGATCACACACTCTCCCTACAGACAGTGATCACACACTCTCCCTACAGACAGTGATCACACACTCTCCCTACACAGTGATCACACACTCTCCCTACAGACAGTGATCACACACTCTCCCTACACAGTGATCACACACTCTCCCTACAGACAGTGATCACACACTCTCCCTACAGACAGTGATCACACACTCTCCCTACACAGTGATCACACACTCTCCCTACACAGTGATCACACACTCTCCCTACACAGTGATCACACACTCTCCCTACACAGTGATCACACACTCTCCCTACACAGTGATCACACACTCTCCCTACACAGTGATCACACACTCTCCCTACACAGTGATCACACACTCTCCCTACACAGTGATCACACACTCTCCCTACAGACAGTGATCACACACTCTCCCTACAGACAGTGATCACACACTCTCCCTACACACTGATCACACACTCTCCCTACACACTGATCACACACTCTCCCTACACACTGATCACACACTCTCCCTACACACAGTGATCACACACTCTCCCTACACAGTGATCACACACTCTCCCTACACAGTGATCACACACTCTCCCTACACAGTGATCACACACTCTCCCTACACAGTGATCACACACTCTCCCTACACAGTGATCACACACTCTCCCTACAGACAGTGATCACACACTCTCCCTACAGACAGTGATCACACACTCTCCCTACAGACAGTGATCACACACTCTCCCTACAGACAGTGATCACACACTCTCCCTACACACTGATCACACACTCTCCCTACACAGTGATCACACACTCTCCCTACACAGTGATCACACACTCTCCCTACACAGTGATCACACACTCTCCCTACACAGTGATCACACACTCTCCCTACAGACAGTGATCACACACTCTCCCTACAGACAGTGATCACACACTCTCCCTACAGACAGTGATCACACACTCTCCCTACAACAGTGATCACACACTCTCCCTACACAGTGATCACACACTCTCCCTACACAGTGATCACACACTCTCCCTACACAGTGATCACACACTCTCCCTACACAGTGATCACACACTCTCCCTACACAGTGATCACACACTCTCCCTACACAGTGATCACACACTCTCCCTACAGACAGTGATCACACACTCTCCCTACAGACAGTGATCACACACTCTCCCTACAGACAGTGATCACACACTCTCCCTACAGACAGTGATCACACACTCTCCCTACACAGTGATCACACACTCTCCCTACACAGTGATCACACACTCTCCCTACACAGTGATCACACACTCTCCCTACACAGTGATCACACACTCTCCCTACACAGTGATCACACACTCTCCCTACAGACAGTGATCACACACTCTCCCTACAGACAGTGATCACACACTCTCCCTACAGACAGTGATCACACACTCTCCCTACACACTGATCACACACTCTCCCTACACAGTGATCACACACTCTCCCTACACAGTGATCACACACTCTCCCTACAGACAGTGATCACACACTCTCCCTACAGACAGTGATCACACACTCTCCCTACACAGTGATCACACACTCTCCCTACAGACAGTGATCACACACTCTCCCTACACAGTGATCACACACTCTCCCTACACAGTGATCACACACTCTCCCTACAGACAGTGATCACACACTCTCCCTACAGACAGTGATCACACACTCTCCCTACAGACAGTGATCACACACTCTCCCTACACAGTGATCACACACTCTCCCTACACACTGATCACACACTCTCCCTACACAGTGATCACACACTCTCCCTACACACAGTGATCACACACTCTCCCTACAGACAGTGATCACACACTCTCCCTACAGACAGTGATCACACACTCTCCCTACACAGTGATCACACACTCTCCCTACAGACAGTGATCACACACTCTCCCTACACAGTGATCACACACTCTCCCTACAGACAGTGATCACACACTCTCCCTACAGACAGTGATCACACACTCTCCCTACACAGTGATCACACACTCTCCCTACACAGTGATCACACACTCTCCCTACACAGTGATCACACACTCTCCCTACACAGTGATCACACACTCTCCCTACACAGTGATCACACACTCTCCCTACACAGTGATCACACACTCTCCCTACAGACAGTGATCACACACTCTCCCTACAGACAGTAATCACACACTCTCCCTACACAGTGATCACACACTCTCCCTACACACTGATCACACACTCTCCCTACACAGTGATCACACACTCTCCCTACACAGTGATCACACACTCTCCCTACAGACAGTGATCACACACTCTCCCTACAGACAGTAATCACACACTCTCCCTACACAGTGATCACACACTTTCCCTACACACTGATCACACACTCTCCCTACAGACAGTGATCACACACTCTCCCTACACAGTGATCACACACTCTCCCTACAGACAGTGATCACACACTCTCCCTACAGACAGTGATCACACACTCTCCCTACAGACAGTGATCACACACTCTCCCTACAGACAGTGATCACACACTCTCCCTACAGACAGTGATCACACACTCTCCCTACACACTGATCACACACTCTCCCTACACAGTGATCACACACTCTCTCTACACAGTGATCACACACTCTCCCTACACAGTGATCACACACTCTCCCTACACAGTGATCACACACTCTCCCTACAGACAGTGATCACACACTCTCCCTACAGACAGTGATCACACACTCTCCCTACACACTGATCACACACTCTCCCTACACAGTGATCACACACTCTCCCTACACACAGATCACACACTCTCCCTACACCAGTGATCACACACTCTCCCTACAGACAGTGATCACACACTCTCCCTACACAGTGATCACACACTCTCCCTACACAGTGATCACACACTCTCCCTACACAGTGATCACACACTCTCCCTACACAGTGATCACACACTCTCCCTACACAGTGATCACACACTCTCCCTACACAGTGATCACACACTCTCCCTACACAGTGATCACACACTCTCCCTACAGACAGTGATCACACACTCTCCCTACAGACAGTGATCACACACTCTCCCTACACAGTGATCACACACTCTCCCTACACACTGATCACACACTCTCCCTACACAGTGATCACACACTCTCCCTACACAGTGATCACACACTCTCCCTACAGACAGTGATCACACACTCTCCCTACACAGTGATCACACACTCTCCCTACACAGTGATCACACACTCTCCCTACACAGTGATCACACACTCTCCCTACACAGTGATCACACACTCTCCCTACACAGTGATCACACACTCTCCCTACACAGTGATCACACACTCTCCCTACACAGTGATCACACACTCTCCCTACACAGTGATCACACACTCTCCCTACAGCAGTGATCACACACTCTCCCTACAGACAGTGATCACACACTCTCCCTACAGACAGTGATCACACACTCTCCCTACAGACAGTGATCACACACTCTCCCTACAGACAGTGATCACACACTCTCCCTACAGACAGTGATCACACACTCTCCCTACACAGTGATCACACACTCTCCCTACACAGTGATCACACACTCTCCCTACACAGTGATCACACACTCTCCCTACACAGTGATCACACACTCTCCCTACACAGTGATCACACACTCTCCCTACAGACAGTGATCACACACTCTCCCTACAGACAGTGATCACACACTCTCCCTACACAGTGATCACACACTCTCCCTACACAGTGATCACACACTCTCCCTACACAGTGATCACACACTCTCCCTACACAGTGATCACACACTCTCCCTACAGACAGTGATCACACACTCTCCCTACAGACAGTGATCACACACTCTCCCTACACAGTGATCACACACTCTCCCTACACAGTGATCACACACTCTCCCTACACAGTGATCACACACTCTCCCTACACAGTGATCACACACTCTCCCTACAGACAGTGATCACACACTCTCCCTACAGACAGTGATCACACACTCTCCCTACAGACAGTGATCACACACTCTCCCTACAGACAGTGATCACACACTCTCCCTACACACGTGATCACACACTCTCCCTACACACTGATCACACACTCTCCCTACACAGTGATCACACACTCTCCCTACACAGTGATCACACACTCTCCCTACACAGTGATCACACACTCTCCCTACACAGTGATCACACACTCTCCCTACAGACAGTGATCACACACTCTCCCTACAGACAGTGATCACACACTCTCCCTACACAGTGATCACACACTCTCCCTACAGACAGTGATCACACACTCTCCCTACACAGTGATCACACACTCTCCCTACAACAGTGATCACACACTCTCCCTACAGACAGTGATCACACACTCTCCCTACACAGTGATCACACACTCTCCCTACACAGTGATCACACACTCTCCCTACACAGTGATCACACACTCTCCCTACACAGTGATCACACACTCTCCCTACACAGTGATCACACACTCTCCCTACACAGTGATCACACACTCTCCCTACAGACAGTGATCACACACTCTCCCTACAGACAGTGATCACACACTCTCCCTACAGACAGTGATCACACACTCTCCCTACACAGTGATCACACACTCTCCCTACACAGTGATCACACACTCTCCCTACACAGTGATCACACACTCTCCCTACAGACAGTGATCACACACTCTCCCTACAGACAGTGATCACACACTCTCCCTACACAGTGATCACACACTCTCCCTACACAGTGATCACACACTCTCCCTACAGACAGTGATCACACACTCTCCCTACACAGTGATCACACACTCTCCCTACAGACAGTGATCACACACTCTCCCTACAGACAGTGATCACACACTCTCCCTACAGACAGTGATCACACACTCTCCCTACACAGTGATCACACACTCTCCCTACACAGTGATCACACACTCTCCCTACACAGTGATCACACACTCTCCCTACACAGTGATCACACACTCTCCCTACACAGTGATCACACACTCTCCCTACACAGTGATCACACACTCTCCCTACACAGTGATCACACACTCTCCCTACAGACAGTGATCACACACTCTCCCTACAGACAGTGATCACACACTCTCCCTACACACTGATCACACACTCTCCCTACACAGTGATCACACACTCTCCCTACACAGTGATCACACACTCTCCCTACACACAGTGATCACACACTCTCCCTACAGACAGTGATCACACACTCTCCCTACACAGTGATCACACACTCTCCCTACACAGTGATCACACACTCTCCCTACACAGTGATCACACACTCTCCCTACACAGTGATCACACACTCTCCCTACACAGTGATCACACACTCTCCCTACAGACAGTGATCACACACTCTCCCTACACAGTGATCACACACTCTCCCTACACAGTGATCACACACTCTCCCTACAGACAGTGATCACACACTCTCCCTACACAGTGATCACACACTCTCCCTACACAGTGATCACACACTCTCCCTACACAGTGATCACACACTCTCCCTACACAGTGATCACACACTCTCCCTACAGACAGTGATCACACACTCTCCCTACAGACAGTGATCACACACTCTCCCTACAGACAGTGATCACACACTCTCCCTACACAGTGATCACACACTCTCCCTACACAGTGATCACACACTCTCCCTACAGACAGTGATCACACACTCTCCCTACAGACAGTGATCACACACTCTCCCTACAGACAGTGATCACACACTCTCCCTACACAGTGATCACACACTCTCCCTACACAGTGATCACACACTCTCCCTACACAGTGATCACACACTCTCCCTACACAGTGATCACACACTCTCCCTACAACAGTGATCACACACTCTCCCTACAGACAGTGATCACACACTCTCCCTACACAGTGATCACACACTCTCCCTACACAGTGATCACACACTCTCCCTACACAGTGATCACACACTCTCCCTACACAGTGATCACACACTCTCCCTACACAGTGATCACACACTCTCCCTACACAGTGATCACACACTCTCCCTACACAGTGATCACACACTCTCCCTACAGACAGTGATCACACACTCTCCCTACAGACAGTGATCACACACTCTCCCTACACAGTGATCACACACTCTCCCTACAACAGTGATCACACACTCTCCCTACACAGTGATCACACACTCTCCCTACAGACAGTGATCACACACTCTCCCTACAGACAGTGATCACACACTCTCCCTACACAGTGATCACACACTCTCCCTACAGACAGTGATCACACACTCTCCCTACACAGTGATCACACACTCTCCCTACACAGTGATCACACACTCTCCCTACAGACAGTGATCACACACTCTCCCTACAGACAGTGATCACACACTCTCCCTACAGACAGTGATCACACACTCTCCCTACACAGTGATCACACACTCTCCCTACACAGTGATCACACACTCTCCCTACACAGTGATCACACACTCTCCCTACAGACAGTGATCACACACTCTCCCTACACAGTGATCACACACTCTCCCTACACAGTGATCACACACTCTCCCTACACAGTGATCACACACTCTCCCTACACAGTGATCACACACTCTCCCTACAGACAGTGATCACACACTCTCCCTACACAGTGATCACACACTCTCCCTACACAGTGATCACACACTCTCCCTACACAGTGATCACACACTCTCCCTACAACAGTGATCACACACTCTCCCTACAGACAGTGATCACACACTCTCCCTACAGACAGTGATCACACACTCTCCCTACACAGTGATCACACACTCTCCCTACAGACAGTGATCACACACTCTCCCTACACAGTGATCACACACTCTCCCTACAGACAGTGATCACACACTCTCCCTACAGACAGTGATCACACACTCTCCCTACACAGTGATCACACACTCTCCCTACAGACAGTGATCACACACTCTCCCTACACAGTGATCACACACTCTCCCTACACAGTGATCACACACTCTCCCTACACAGTGATCACACACTCTCCCTACACAGTGATCACACACTCTCCCTACACAGTGATCACACACTCTCCCTACAACAGTGATCACACACTCTCCCTACAGACAGTGATCACACACTCTCCCTACAGACAGTGATCACACACTCTCCCTACACAGTGATCACACACTCTCCCTACACAGTGATCACACACTCTCCCTACACAGTGATCACACACTCTCCCTACAGACAGTGATCACACACTCTCCCTACAGACAGTGATCACACACTCTCCCTACACAGTGATCACACACTCTCCCTACAGACAGTGATCACACACTCTCCCTACAGACAGTGATCACACACTCTCCCTACACAGTGATCACACACTCTCCCTACAGACAGTGATCACACACTCTCCCTACAGACAGTGATCACACACTCTCCCTACACAGTGATCACACACTCTCCCTACACAGTGATCACACACTCTCCCTACACAGTGATCACACACTCTCCCTACACAGTGATCACACACTCTCCCTACACAGTGATCACACACTCTCCCTACAGACAGTGATCACACACTCTCCCTACAGACAGTGATCACACACTCTCCCTACACAGTGATCACACACTCTCCCTACACAGTGATCACACACTCTCCCTACACAGTGATCACACACTCTCCCTACACAGTGATCACACACTCTCCCTACAGACAGTGATCACACACTCTCCCTACAGACAGTGATCACACACTCTCCCTACACAGTGATCACACACTCTCCCTACACAGTGATCACACACTCTCCCTACAACAGTGATCACACACTCTCCCTACACAGTGATCACACACTCTCCCTACAGACAGTGATCACACACTCTCCCTACACAGTGATCACACACTCTCCCTACAACAGTGATCACACACTCTCCCTACAGACAGTGATCACACACTCTCCCTACACAGTGATCACACACTCTCCCTACACAGTGATCACACACTCTCCCTACACAGTGATCACACACTCTCCCTACACAGTGATCACACACTCTCCCTACACAGTGATCACACACTCTCCCTACAGACAGTGATCACACACTCTCCCTACAGACAGTGATCACACACTCTCCCTACACAGTGATCACACACTCTCCCTACACAGTGATCACACACTCTCCCTACACAGTGATCACACACTCTCCCTACACACAGTGATCACACACTCTCCCTACAGACAGTGATCACACACTCTCCCTACACAGTGATCACACACTCTCCCTACACAGTGATCACACACTCTCCCTACACAGTGATCACACACTCTCCCTACACAGTGATCACACACTCTCCCTACACAGTGATCACACACTCTCCCTACACAGTGATCACACACTCTCCCTACACAGTGATCACACACTCTCCCTACAGACAGTGATCACACACTCTCCCTACAGACAGTGATCACACACTCTCCCTACACAGTGATCACACACTCTCCCTACACAGTGATCACACACTCTCCCTACACAGTGATCACACACTCTCCCTACACAGTGATCACACACTCTCCCTACAGACAGTGATCACACACTCTCCCTACACAGTGATCACACACTCTCCCTACAGACAGTGATCACACACTCTCCCTACACAGTGATCACACACTCTCCCTACACAGTGATCACACACTCTCCCTACAGACAGTGATCACACACTCTCCCTACAGACAGTGATCACACACTCTCCCTACAGACAGTGATCACACACTCTCCCTACAGACAGTGATCACACACTCTCCCTACACACTGATCACACACTCTCCCTACACAGTGATCACACACTCTCCCTACACAGTGATCACACACTCTCCCTACACAGTGATCACACACTCTCCCTACACAGTGATCACACACTCTCCCTACAGACAGTGATCACACACTCTCCCTACAGACAGTGATCACACACTCTCCCTACAGACAGTGATCACACACTCTCCCTACACACTGATCACACACTCTCCCTACACAGTGATCACACACTCTCCCTACACACTGATCACACACTCTCCCTACAGACAGTGATCACACACTCTCCCTACAGACAGTGATCACACACTCTCCCTACACAGTGATCACACACTCTCCCTACAGACAG
This sequence comes from Salmo salar, assembly GCF_965601325.2. Classification (NCBI taxonomy): domain Eukaryota; kingdom Metazoa; phylum Chordata; class Actinopteri; order Salmoniformes; family Salmonidae; genus Salmo; species Salmo salar. The sequence goes on along the minus strand of NC_138296.1, from coordinate 32,393,724 downwards.
TGATCACACACTCTCCCTACACAGTGATCACACACTCTCCCTACACAGTGATCACACACTCTCCCTACAGACAGTGATCACACACTCTCCCTACAGACAGTGATCACACACTCTCCCTACAGACAGTGATCACACACTCTCCCTACACACTGATCACACACTCTCCCTACACACTGATCACACACTCTCCCTACACACTGATCACACACTCTCCCTACACACAGTGATCACACACTCTCCCTACAGACAGTGATCACACACTCTCCCTACAGACAGTGATCACACACTCTCCCTACACAGTGATCACACACTCTCCCTACAGACAGTGATCACACACTCTCCCTACACAGTGATCACACACTCTCCCTACAGACAGTGATCACACACTCTCCCTACAGACAGTGATCACACACTCTCCCTACACAGTGATCACACACTCTCCCTACACAGTGATCACACACTCTCCCTACACAGTGATCACACACTCTCCCTACACAGTGATCACACACTCTCCCTACACAGTGATCACACACTCTCCCTACACAGTGATCACACACTCTCCCTACAGACAGTGATCACACACTCTCCCTACAGACAGTAATCACACACTCTCACTACACAGTGATCACACACTCTCCCTACACACTGATCACACACTCTCCCTACACAGTGATCACACACTCCCCTACACAGTGATCACACACTCTCCCTACAGACAGTGATCACACACTCTCCCTACAGACAGTAATCACACACTCTCCCTACACAGTGATCACACACTCTCCCTACACACTGATCACACACTCTCCCTACAGACAGTGATCACACACTCCCCCTACACAGTGATCACACACTCTCCCTACAGACAGTGATCACACACTCTCCCTACAGACAGTGATCACACACTCTCCCTACAGACAGTGATCACACACTCTCCCTACAGACAGTGATCACACACTCTCCCTACAGACAGTGATCACACACTCTCCCTACACACTGATCACACACTCTCCCTACACAGTGATCACACACTCTCTCTACACAGTGATCACACACTCTCACTACACAGTGATCACACACTCTCCCTACACAGTGATCACACACTCTCCCTACAGACAGTGATCACACACTCTCCCTACAGACAGTGATCACACACTCTCCCTACACACTGATCACACACTCTCCCTACACAGTGATCACACACTCTCCCTACACACAGATCACACACTCTCCCTACACACAGTGATCACACACTCTCCCTACAGACAGTGATCACACACTCTCCCTACACAGTGATCACACACTCTCCCTACACAGTGATCACACACTCTCCCTACACAGTGATCACACACTCTCCCTACACAGTGATCACACACTCTCCCTACACAGTGATCACACACTCTCCCTACACAGTGATCACACACTCTCCCTACACAGTGATCACACACTCTCCCTACAGACAGTGATCACACACTCTCCCTACAGACAGTGATCACACACTCTCCCTACACAGTGATCACACACTCTCCCTACACACTGATCACACACTCTCCCTACACAGTGATCACACACTCCCCCTACACAGTGATCACACACTCTCCCTACAGACAGTGATCACACACTCTCCCTACACAGTGATCACACACTCTCCCTACACAGTGATCACACACTCTCCCTACACAGTGATCACACACTCTCCCTACACAGTGATCACACACTCTCCCTACACAGTGATCACACACTCTCCCTACACAGTGATCACACACTCTCCCTACACAGTGATCACACACTCTCCCTACACAGTGATCACACACTCTCCCTACAGACAGTGATCACACACTCTCCCTACAGACAGTGATCACACACTCTCCCTACAGACAGTGATCACACACTCTCCCTACAGACAGTGATCACACACTCTCCCTACACACTGATCACACACTCTCCCTACACAGTGATCACACACTCTCCCTACACAGTGATCACACACTCTCCCTACACAGTGATCACACACTCTCCCTACAGACAGTGATCACACACTCTCCCTACAGACAGTAATCACACACTCTCCCTACACAGTGATCACACACTCTCCCTACACACTGATCACACACTCTCCCTACACAGTGATCACACACTCCCCCTACACAGTGATCACACACTCTCCCTACAGACAGTGATCACACACTCTCCCTACAGACAGTAATCACACACTCTCCCTACACAGTGATCACACACTTTCCCTACACACTGATCACACACTCTCCCTACAGACAGTGATCACACACTCCCCCTACACAGTGATCACACACTCTCCCTACAGACAGTGATCACACACTCTCCCTACAGACAGTGATCACACACTCTCCCTACAGACAGTGATCACACACTCTCCCTACAGACAGTGATCACACACTCTCCCTACAGACAGTGATCACACACTCTCCCTACACACTGATCACACACTCTCCCTACACAGTGATCACACACTCTCTCTACACAGTGATCACACACTCTCACTACACAGTGATCACACACTCTCCCTACACAGTGATCACACACTCTCCCTACAGACAGTGATCACACACTCTCCCTACAGACAGTGATCACACACTCTCCCTACACACTGATCACACACTCTCCCTACACAGTGATCACACACTCTCACTACACACAGATCACACACTCTCCCTACACACAGTGATCACACACTCTCCCTACAGACAGTGATCACACACTCTCCCTACACAGTGATCACACACTCTCCCTACACAGTGATCACACACTCTCCCTACACAGTGATCACACACTCTCCCTACACAGTGATCACACACTCTCCCTACACAGTGATCACACACTCTCCCTACACAGTGATCACACACTCTCCCTACACAGTGATCACACACTCTCCCTACAGACAGTGATCACACACTCTCCCTACAGACAGTGATCACACACTCTCCCTACACAGTGATCACACACTCTCCCTACACACTGATCACACACTCTCCCTACACAGTGATCACACACTCCCCCTACACAGTGATCACACACTCTCCCTACAGACAGTGATCACACACTCTCCCTACACAGTGATCACACACTCTCCCTACACAGTGATCACACACTCTCCCTACACAGTGATCACACACTCTCCCTACACAGTGATCACACACTCTCCCTACACAGTGATCACACACTCTCCCTACACAGTGATCACACACTCTCCCTACACAGTGATCACACACTCTCCCTACACAGTGATCACACACTCTCCCTACAGACAGTGATCACACACTCTCCCTACAGACAGTGATCACACACTCTCCCTACAGACAGTGATCACACACTCTCCCTACAGACAGTGATCACACACTCTCCCTACACACTGATCACACACTCTCCCTACACAGTGATCACACACTCTCCCTACACAGTGATCACACACTCTCCCTACACAGTGATCACACACTCTCCCTACACAGTGATCACACACTCTCCCTACAGACAGTGATCACACACTCTCCCTACAGACAGTGATCACACACTCTCCCTACACACTGATCACACACTCTCCCTACACAGTGATCACACACTCTCCCTACACAGTGATCACACACTCTCCCTACACAGTGATCACACACTCTCCCTACAGACAGTGATCACACACTCTCCCTACAGACAGTGATCACACACTCTCCCTACAGACAGTGATCACACACTCTCCCTACAGACAGTGATCACACACTCTCCCTACACACTGATCACACACTCTCCCTACACAGTGATCACACACTCTCTCTACACAGTGATCACACACTCTCCCTACACAGTGATCACACACTCTCCCTACACAGTGATCACACACTCTCCCTACAGACAGTGATCACACACTCTCCCTACAGACAGTGATCACACACTCTCCCTACACACAGTGATCACACACTCTCCCTACACACAGTGATCACACACTCTCCCTACAGACAGTGATCACACACTCTCCCTACAGACAGTGATCACACACTCTCCCTACACAGTGATCACACACTCTCCCTACAGACAGTGATCACACACTCTCCCTACACAGTGATCACACACTCTCCCTACACAGTGATCACACACTCTCCCTACACAGTGATCACACACTCTCCCTACACAGTGATCACACACTCTCCCTACAGACAGTGATCACACACTCTCCCTACACAGTGATCACACACTCTCCCTACACAGTGATCACACACTCTCCCTACACAGTGATCACACACTCTCCCTACAGACAGTGATCACACACTCTCCCTACACAGTGATCACACACTCTCCCTACAGACAGTAATCACACACTCTCCCTACACAGTGATCACACACTCTCCCTACACACTGATCACACACTCTCCCTACACAGTGATCACACACTCCCCCTACACAGTGATCACACACTCTCCCTACAGACAGTGATCACACACTCTCCCTACAGACAGTGATCACACACTCTCCCTACAGACAGTGATCACACACTCTCCCTACACAGTGATCACACACTCTCCCTACACACTGATCACACACTCTCCCTACAGACAGTGATCACACACTCTCCCTACACAGTGATCACACACTCTCCCTACAGACAGTGATCACACACTCTCCCTACAGACAGTGATCACACACTCTCCCTACAGACAGTGATCACACACTCTCCCTACAGACAGTGATCACACACTCTCCCTACAGACAGTGATCACACACTCTCCCTACACACTGATCACACACTCTCCCTACACAGTGATCACACACTCTCTCTACACAGTGATCACACACTCTCCCTACACACTGATCACACACTCTCCCTACACAGTGATCACACACTCTCCCTACACACAGATCACACACTCTCCCTACAGACAGTGATCACACACTCTCCCTACACACTGATCACACACTCTCCCTACACACTGATCACACACTCTCCCTACACACTGATCACACACTCTCCCTACACACAGTGATCACACACTCTCCCTACACAGTGATCACACACTCTCCCTACACAGTGATCACACACTCTCCCTACACAGTGATCACACACTCTCCCTACACAGTGATCACACACTCTCCCTACAGACAGTGATCACACACTCTCCCTACAGACAGTAATCACACACTCTCCCTACACAGTGATCACACACTCTCCCTACACACTGATCACACACTCTCCCTACACAGTGATCACACACTCCCCCTACACAGTGATCACACACTCTCCCTACAGACAGTGATCACACACTCTCCCTACACAGTGATCACACACTCTCCCTACAGACAGTGATCACACACTCTCCCTACACAGTGATCACACACTCTCCCTACACAGTGATCACACACTCTCCCTACAGACAGTGATCACACACTCTCCCTACAGACAGTGATCACACACTCTCCCTACAGACAGTGATCACACACTCTCCCTACACACTGATCACACACTCTCCCTACACAGTGATCACACACTCTCTCTACACAGTGATCACACACTCTCCCTACACAGTGATCACACACTCTCCCTACACAGTGATCACACACTCTCCCTACAGACAGTGATCACACACTCTCCCTACAGACAGTGATCACACACTCTCCCTACAGACAGTGATCACACACTCTCCCTACACACTGATCACACACTCTCCCTACACACTGATCACACACTCTCCCTACACACAGTGATCACACACTCTCCCTACAGACAGTGATCACACACTCTCCCTACAGACAGTGATCACACACTCTCCCTACACAGTGATCACACACTCTCCCTACAGACAGTGATCACACACTCTCCCTACACAGTGATCACACACTCTCCCTACACAGTGATCACACACTCTCCCTACACAGTGATCACACACTCTCCCTACACAGTGATCACACACTCTCCCTACAGACAGTGATCACACACTCTCCCTACAGACAGTGATCACACACTCTCCCTACACAGTGATCACACACTCTCCCTACACAGTGATCACACACTCTCCCTACACAGTGATCACACACTCTCCCTACAGACAGTGATCACACACTCTCCCTACACAGTGATCACACACTCTCCCTACAGACAGTGATCACACACTCTCCCTACACAGTGATCACACACTCTCCCTACACACTGATCACACACTCTCCCTACACAGTGATCACACACTCTCCCTACACAGTGATCACACACTCTCCCTACACAGTGATCACACACTCTCCCTACACAGTGATCACACACTCTCCCTACAGACAGTGATCACACACTCTCCCTACAGACAGTGATCACACACTCTCCCTACAGACAGTGATCACACACTCTCCCTACACACTGATCACACACTCTCCCTACACAGTGATCACACACTCTCCCTACACACTGATCACACACTCTCCCTACACACAGTGATCACACACTCTCCCTACAGACAGTGATCACACACTCTCCCTACAGACAGTGATCACACACTCTCCCTACACAGTGATCACACACTCTCCCTACAGACAGTGATCACACACTCTCCCTACACACTGATCACACACTCTCCCTACACACTGATCACACACTCTCCCTACACACTGATCACACACTCTCCCTACACACAGTGATCACACACTCTCCCTACAGACAGTGATCACACACTCTCCCTACAGACAGTGATCACACACTCTCCCTACACAGTGATCACACACTCTCCCTACAGACAGTGATCACACACTCTCCCTACACAGTGATCACACACTCTCCCTACAGACAGTGATCACACACTCTCCCTACAGACAGTGATCACACACTCTCCCTACACAGTGATCACACACTCTCCCTACACAGTGATCACACACTTTCCCTACACACTGATCACACACTCTCCCTACAGACCGTGATCACACACTCCCCCTACACAGTGATCACACACTCTCCCTACAGACAGTGATCACACACTCTCCCTACAGACAGTGATCACACACTCTCCCTACAGACAGTGATCACACACTCTCCCTACAGACAGTGATCACACACTCTCCCTACAGACAGTGATCACACACTCTCCCTACACACTGATCACACACTCTCCCTACACAGTGATCACACACTCTCTCTACACAGTGATCACACACTCTCCCTACACAGTGATCACACACTCTCCCTACACAGTGATCACACACTCTCCCTACAGACAGTGATCACACACTCTCCCTACAGACAGTGATCACACACTCTCCCTACACACTGATCACACACTCTCCCTACACAGTGATCACACACTCTCCCTACACACAGATCACACACTCTCCCTACACACAGTGATCACACACTCTCCCTACAGACAGTGATCACACACTCTCCCTACACAGTGATCACACACTCTCCCTACACAGTGATCACACACTCTCCCTACACAGTGATCACACACTCTCCCTACACAGTGATCACACACTCTCCCTACACAGTGATCACACACTCTCCCTACAGACAGTGATCACACACTCTCCCTACAGACAGTAATCACACACTCTCCCTACACAGTGATCACACACTCTCCCTACACACTGTTCACACACTCTCCCTACACAGTGATCACACACTCCCCCTACACAGTGATCACACACTCTCCCTACAGACAGTGATCACACACTCTCCCTACACAGTGATCACACACTCTCCCTACAGACAGTGATCACACACTCTCCCTACACAGTGATCACACACTCTCCCTACACAGTGATCACACACTCTCCCTACAGACAGTGATCACACACTCTCCCTACAGACAGTGATCACACACTCTCCCTACAGACAGTGATCACACACTCTCCCTACAGACAGTGATCACACACTCTCCCTACACACTGATCACACACTCTCCCTACACAGTGATCACACACTCTCTCTACACAGTGATCACACACTCTCCCTACACAGTGATCACACACTCTCCCTACACAGTGATCACACACTCTCCCTACAGACAGTGATCACACACTCTCCCTACAGACAGTGATCACACACTCTCCCTACAGACAGTGATCACACACTCTCCCAACACACTGATCACACACTCTCCCTACACACTGATCACACACTCTCCCTACACACTGATCACACACTCTCCCTACACACAGTGATCACACACTCTCCCTACAGACAGTGATCAAACACTCTCCCTACAGACAGTGATCACACACTCTCCCTACACAGTGATCACACACTCTCCCTACAGACAGTGATCACACACTCTCCCTACACAGTGATCACACACTCTCCCTACACAGTGATCACACACTCTCCCTACAGACAGTGATCACACACTCTCCCTACAGACAGTGATCACACACTCTCCCTACAGACAGTGATCACACACTCTCCCTACACACTGATCACACACTCTCCCTACACACTGATCACACACTCTCCCTACACACTGATCACACACTCTCCCTACACACAGTGATCACACACTCTCCCTACAGACAGTGATCACACACTCTCCCTACAGACAGTGATCACACACTCTCCCTACAGACAGTGATCACACACTCTCCCTACAGACAGTGATCACACACTCTCCCTACACAGTGATCACACACTCTCCCTACACAGTGATCACACACTCTCTCTACACAGTGATCACACACTCTCCCTACACAGTGATCACACACTCTCCCTACACAGTGATCACACACTCTCCCTACACAGTGATCACACACTCTCCCTACACAGTGATCACACACTCTCCCTACACAGTGATCACACACTCTCCCTACACAGTGATCACACACTCTCCCTACAGACAGTGATCACACACTCTCCCTACAGACAGTAATCACACACTCTCACTACACAGTGATCACACACTCTCCCTACACACTGATCACACACTCTCCCTACACAGTGATCACACACTCCCCCTACACAGTGATCACACACTCTCCCTACAGACAGTGATCACACACTCTCCCTACAGACAGTGATCACACACTCTCCCTACACAGTGATCACACACTTTCCCTACACACTGATCACACACTCTCCCTACAGACAGTGATCACACACTCTCCCTACACAGTGATCACACACTCTCCCTACAGACAGTGATCACACACTCTCCCTACAGACAGTGATCACACACTCTCCCTACAGACAGTGATCACACACTCTCCCTACAGACAGTGATCACACACTCTCCCTACAGACAGTGATCACACACTCTCCCTACAGACAGTGATCACACACTCTCCCTACACACTGATCACACACTCTCCCTACACAGTGATCACACACTCTCTCTACACAGTGATCACACACTCTCCCTACACAGTGATCACACACTCTCCCTACACAGTGATCACACACTCTCCCTACAGACAGTGATCACACACTCTCCCTACAGACAGTGATCACACACTCTCCCTACACACTGATCACACACTCTCCCTACACAGTGATCACACACTCTCCCTACACACAGATCACACACTCTCCCTACACACAGTGATCACACACTCTCCCTACAGACAGTGATCACACACTCTCCCTACACAGTGATCACACACTCTCCCTACACAGTGATCACACACTCTCCCTACACAGTGATCACACACTCTCCCTACACAGTGATCACACACTCTCCCTACACAGTGATCACACACTCTCCCTACACAGTGATCACACACTCTCCCTACAGACAGTGATCACACACTCTCCCTACAGACAGTGATCACACACTCTCCCTACACAGTGATCACACACTCTCCCTACACACTGATCACACACTCTCCCTACACAGTGATCACACACTCTCCCTACACAGTGATCACACACTCTCCCTACAGACAGTGATCACACACTCTCCCTACACAGTGATCACACACTCTCCCTACAGACAGTGATCACACACTCTCCCTACACAGTGATCACACACTCTCCCTACACAGTGATCACACACTCTCCCTACAGACAGTGATCACACACTCTCCCTACAGACAGTGATCACACACTCTCCCTACAGACAGTGATCACACACTCTCCCTACACACTGATCACACACTCTCCCTACACAGTGATCACACACTCTCTCTACACAGTGATCACACACTCTCCCTACACAGTGATCACACACTCTCCCTACACAGTGATCACACACTCTCCCTACAGACAGTGATCACACACTCTCCCTACAGACAGTGATCACACACTCTCCCTACACAGTGATCACACACTCTCCCTACAGACAGTGATCACACACTCTCCCTACACACTGATCACACACTCTCCCTACACACTGATCACACACTCTCCCTACACACAGTGATCACACACTCTCCCTACAGACAGTGATCACACACTCTCCCTACAGACAGTGATCACACACTCTCCCTACACAGTGATCACACACTCTCCCTACAGACAGTGATCACACACTCTCCCTACACAGTGATCACACACTCTCCCTACAGACAGTGATCACACACTCTCCCTACAGACAGTGATCACACACTCTCCCTACACAGTGATCACACACTCTCCCTACACAGTGATCACACACTCTCCCTACACAGTGATCACACACTCTCCCTACACAGTGATCACACACTCTCCCTACACAGTGATCACACACTCTCCCTACACACTGATCACACACTCTCCCTACACAGTGATCACACACTCTCCCTACACAGTGATCACACACTCTCCCTACAGACAGTGATCACACACTCTCCCTACACAGTGATCACACACTCTCCCTACAGACAGTGATCACACACTCTCCCTACACAGTGATCACACACTCTCCCTACACAGTGATCACACACTCTCCCTACAGACAGTGATCACACACTCTCCCTACAGACAGTGATCACACACTCTCCCTACAGACAGTGATCACACACTCTCCCTACAGACAGTGATCACACACTCTCCCTACACACTGATCACACACTCTCCCTACACAGTGATCACACACTCTCTCTACACAGTGATCACACACTCTCCCTACACAGTGATCACACACTCTCCCTACACAGTGATCACACACTCTCCCTACAGACAGTGATCACACACTCTCCCTACAGACAGTGATCACACACTCTCCCTACACACTGATCACACACTCTCCCTACACACTGATCACACACTCTCCCTACACACTGATCACACACTCTCCCTACACACAGTGATCACACACTCTCCCTACAGACAGTGATCACACACTCTCCCTACACAGTGATCACACACTCTCCCTACAGACAGTGATCACACACTCTCCCTACAGACAGTGATCACACACTCTCCCTACACAGTGATCACACACTCTCCCTACAGACAGTGATCACACACTCTCCCTACAGACAGTGATCACACACTCTCCCTACACAGTGATCACACACTCTCCCTACACAGTGATCACACACTCTCCCTACACAGTGATCACACACTCTCCCTACACAGTGATCACACACTCTCCCTACACAGTGATCACACACTCTCCCTACAGACAGTGATCACACACTCTCCCTACAGACAGTGATCACACACTCTCACTACACAGTGATCACACACTCTCCCTACACACTGATCACACACTCTCCCTACACAGTGATCACACACTCCCCCTACACAGTGATCACACACTCTCCCTACAGACAGTGATCACACACTCTCCCTACAGACAGTAATCACACACTCTCCCTACACAGTGATCACACACTCTCCCTACACACTGATCACACACTCTCCCTACAGACAGTGATCACACACTCTCCCTACACAGTGATCACACACTCTCCCTACAGACAGTGATCACACACTCTCCCTACAGACAGTGATCACACACTCTCCCTACAGACAGTGATCACACACTCTCCCTACACAGTGATCACACACTCTCCCTACACAGTGATCACACACTCTCCCTACACAGTGATCACACACTCTCCCTACACAGTGATCACACACTCTCCCTACACAGTGATCACACACTCTCCCTACACAGTGATCACACACTCTCCCTACAGACAGTGATCACACACTCTCCCTACAGACAGTGATCACACACTCTCCCTACACAGTGATCACACACTCTCCCTACACACTGATCACACACTCTCCCTACACAGTGATCACACACTCTCCCTACACAGTGATCACACACTCTCCCTACAGACAGTGATCACACACTCTCCCTACACAGTGATCACACACTCTCCCTACACAGTGATCACACACTCTCCCTACACAGTGATCACACACTCTCCCTACACAGTGATCACACACTCTCCCTACACAGTGATCACACACTCTCCCTACACAGTGATCACACACTCTCCCTACACAGTGATCACACACTCTCCCTACACAGTGATCACACACTCTCCCTACAGACAGTGATCACACACTCTCCCTACAGACAGTGATCACACACTCTCCCTACAGACAGTGATCACACACTCTCCCTACAGACAGTGATCACACACTCTCCCTACACACTGATCACACACTCTCCCTACACAGTGATCACACACTCTCCCTACACAGTGATCACACACTCTCCCTACACAGTGATCACACACTCTCCCTACACAGTGATCACACACTCTCCCTACAGACAGTGATCACACACTCTCCCTACAGACAGTGATCACACACTCTCCCTACACACTGATCACACACTCTCCCTACACAGTGATCACACACTCTCCCTACACAGTGATCACACACTCTCCCTACACAGTGATCACACACTCTCCCTACAGACAGTGATCACACACTCTCCCTACAGACAGTGATCACACACTCTCCCTACAGACAGTGATCACACACTCTCCCTACAGACAGTGATCACACACTCTCCCTACACACTGATCACACACTCTCCCTACACAGTGATCACACACTCTCTCTACACAGTGATCACACACTCTCCCTACACAGTGATCACACACTCTCCCTACACAGTGATCACACACTCTCCCTACAGACAGTGATCACACACTCTCCCTACAGACAGTGATCACACACTCTCCCTACACACTGATCACACACTCTCCCTACACACTGATCACACACTCTCCCTACACACTGATCACACACTCTCCCTACACACAGTGATCACACACTCTCCCTACAGACAGTGATCACACACTCTCCCTACAGACAGTGATCACACACTCTCCCTACACAGTGATCACACACTCTCCCTACAGACAGTGATCACACACTCTCCCTACACAGTGATCACACACTCTCCCTACAGACAGTGATCACACACTCTCCCTACACAGTGATCACACACTCTCCCTACACAGTGATCACACACTCTCCCTACACAGTGATCACACACTCTCCCTACACAGTGATCACACACTCTCCCTACACAGTGATCACACACTCTCCCTACAGACAGTGATCACACACTCTCCCTACAGACAGTAATCACACACTCTCCCTACACAGTGATCACACACTCTCCCTACACACTGATCACACACTCTCCCTACACAGTGATCACACACTCCCCCTACACAGTGATCACACACTCTCCCTACAGACAGTGATCACACACTCTCCCTACACAGTGATCACACACTCTCCCTACAGACAGTGATCACACACTCTCCCTACACAGTGATCACACACTCTCCCTACACAGTGATCACACACTCTCCCTACAGACAGTGATCACACACTCTCCCTACAGACAGTGATCACACACTCTCCCTACAGACAGTGATCACACACTCTCCCTACAGACAGTGATCACACACTCTCCCTACACACTGATCACACACTCTCCCTACACAGTGATCACACACTCTCCCTACACAGTGATCACACACTCTCCCTACACAGTGATCACACACTCTCCCTACACAGTGATCACACACTCTCCCTACAGACAGTGATCACACACTCTCCCTACAGACAGTGATCACACACTCTCCCTACAGACAGTGATCACACACTCTCCCTACACACTGATCACACACTCTCCCTACACACTGATCACACACTCTCCCTACACACAGTGATCACACACTCTCCCTACAGACAGTGATCACACACTCTCCCTACAGACAGTGATCACACACTCTCCCTACACAGTGATCACACACTCTCCCTACAGACAGTGATCACACACTCTCCCTACACAGTGATCACACACTCTCCCTACACAGTGATCACACACTCTCCCTACACAGTGATCACACACTCTCCCTACACAGTGATCACACACTCTCCCTACAGACAGTGATCACACACTCTCCCTACACAGTGATCACACACTCTCCCTACACAGTGATCACACACTCCCCCTACACAGTGATCACACACTCTCCCTACAGACAGTGATCACACACTCTCCCTACACAGTGATCACACACTCTCCCTACAGACAGTAATCACACACTCTCCCTACACAGTGATCACACACTCTCCCTACACACTGATCACACACTCTCCCTACACAGTGATCACACACTCCCCCTACACAGTGATCACACACTCTCCCTACAGACAGTGATCACACACTCTCCCTACAGACAGTGATCACACACTCTCCCTACAGACAGTAATCACACACTCTCCCTACACAGTGATCACACACTTTCCCTACACACTGATCACACACTCTCCCTACAGACAGTGATCACACACTCCCCCTACACAGTGATCACACACTCTCCCTACAGACAGTGATCACACACTCTCCCTACAGACAGTGATCACACACTCTCCCTACAGACAGTGATCACACACTCTCCCTACAGACAGTGATCACACACTCTCCCTACAGACAGTGATCACACACTCTCCCTACACACTGATCACACACTCTCCCTACACAGTGATCACACACTCTCTCTACACAGTGATCACACACTCTCCCTACACACTGATCACACACTCTCCCTACACAGTGATCACACACTCTCCCTACACACAGTGATCACACACTCTCCCTACAGACAGTGATCACACACTCTCCCTACACAGTGATCACACACTCTCCCTACACACTGATCACACACTCTCCCTACACACTGATCACACACTCTCCCTACACACAGTGATCACACACTCTCCCTACACAGTGATCACACACTCTCCCTACACAGTGATCACACACTCTCCCTACACAGTGATCACACACTCTCCCTACAGACAGTGATCACACACTCTCCCTACAGACAGTGATCACACACTCTCCCTACACAGTGATCACACACTCTCCCTACACACTGATCACACACTCTCCCTACACAGTGATCACACACTCCCCCTACACAGTGATCACACACTCTCCCTACAGACAGTGATCACACACTCTCCCTACACAGTGATCACACACTCTCCCTACAGACAGTGATCACACACTCTCCCTACACAGTGATCACACACTCTCCCTACACAGTGATCACACACTCTCCCTACAGACAGTGATCACACACTCTCCCTACAGACAGTGATCACACACTCTCCCTACAGACAGTGATCACACACTCTCCCTACACACTGATCACACACTCTCCCTACACAGTGATCACACACTCTCCCTACACAGTGATCACACACTCTCCCTACACAGTGATCACACACTCTCCCTACACAGTGATCACACACTCTCCCTACAGACAGTGATCACACACTCTCCCTACAGACAGTGATCACACACTCTCCCTACAGACAGTGATCACACACTCTCCCTACACACTGATCACACACTCTCCCTACACACTGATCACACACTCTCCCTACACACAGTGATCACACACTCTCCCTACAGACAGTGATCACACACTCTCCCTACAGACAGTGATCACACACTCTCCCTACACAGTGATCACACACTCTCCCTACAGACAGTGATCACACACTCTCCCTACACAGTGATCACACACTCTCCCTACACAGTGATCACACACTCTCCCTACACAGTGATCACACACTCTCCCTACACAGTGATCACACACTCTCCCTACAGACAGTGATCACACACTCTCCCTACAGACAGTGATCACACACTCTCCCTACACAGTGATCACACACTCTCCCTACACAGTGATCACACACTCTCCCTACACAGTGATCACACACTCTCCCTACAGACAGTGATCACACACTCTCCCTACACAGTGATCACACACTCTCCCTACAGACAGTGATCACACACTCTCCCTACACAGTGATCACACACTCTCCCTACACACTGATCACACACTCTCCCTACACAGTGATCACACACTCTCCCTACACAGTGATCACACACTCTCCCTACACAGTGATCACACACTCTCCCTACACAGTGATCACACACTCTCCCTACAGACAGTGATCACACACTCTCCCTACAGACAGTGATCACACACTCTCCCTACAGACAGTGATCACACACTCTCCCTACAGACAGTGATCACACACTCTCCCTACACACTGATCACACACTCTCCCTACACAGTGATCACACACTCTCCCTACACACTGATCACACACTCTCCCTACACACAGTGATCACACACTCTCCCTACAGACAGTGATCACACACTCTCCCTACAGACAGTGATCACACACTCTCCCTACACAGTGATCACACACTCTCCCTACAGACAGTGATCACACACTCTCCCTACACACTGATCACACACTCTCCCTACACAGTGATCACACACTCTCCCTACACACTGATCACACACTCTCCCTACACACAGTGATCACACACTCTCCCTACAGACAGTGATCACACACTCTCCCTACAGACAGTGATCACACACTCTCCCTACACAGTGATCACACACTCTCCCTACAGACAGTGATCACACACTCTCCCTACACAGTGATCACACACTCTCCCTACAGACAGTGATCACACACTCTCCCTACAGACAGTGATCACACACTCTCCCTACACAGTGATCACACACTCTCCCTACACAGTGATCACACACTCTCCCTACACAGTGATCACACACTCTCCCTACACAGTGATCACACACTCTCCCTACACAGTGATCACACACTCTCCCTACAGACAGTGATCACACACTCTCCCTACAGACAGTAATCACACACTCTCACTACACAGTGATCACACACTCTCCCTACACACTGATCACACACTCTCCCTACACAGTGATCACACACTCCCCCTACACAGTGATCACACACTCTCCCTACAGACAGTGATCACACACTCTCCCTACAGACAGTGATCACACACTCTCCCTACACAGTGATCACACACTCTCCCTACACACTGATCACACACTCTCCCTACAGACAGTGATCACACACTCCCCCTACACAGTGATCACACACTCTCCCTACAGACAGTGATCACACACTCTCCCTACAGACAGTGATCACACACTCTCCCTACAGACAGTGATCACACACTCTCCCTACAGACAGTGATCACACACTCTCCCTACAGACAGTGATCACACACTCTCCCTACACACTGATCACACACTCTCCCTACACAGTGATCACACACTCTCTCTACACAGTGATCACACACTCTCCCTACACAGTGATCACACACTCTCCCTACACAGTGATCACACACTCTCCCTACAGACAGTGATCACACACTCTCCCTACAGACAGTGATCACACACTCTCCCTACACACTGATCACACACTCTCCCTACACAGTGATCACACACTCTCCCTACACACAGATCACACACTCTCCCTACACACAGTGATCACACACTCTCCCTACAGACAGTGATCACACACTCTCCCTACACAGTGATCACACACTCTCCCTACACAGTGATCACACACTCTCCCTACACAGTGATCACACACTCTCCCTACACAGTGATCACACACTCTCCCTACACAGTGATCACACACTCTCCCTACAGACAGTGATCACACACTCTCCCTACAGACAGTGATCACACACTCTCCCTACACAGTGATCACACACTCTCCCTACACACTGATCACACACTCTCCCTACACAGTGATCACACACTCCCCCTACACAGTGATCACACACTCTCCCTACAGACAGTGATCACACACTCTCCCTACACAGTGATCACACACTCTCCCTACAGACAGTGATCACACACTCTCCCTACACAGTGATCACACACTCTCCCTACACAGTGATCACACACTCTCCCTACAGACAGTGATCACACACTCTCCCTACAGACAGTGATCACACACTCTCCCTACAGACAGTGATCACACACTCTCCCTACAGACAGTGATCACACACTCTCCCTACACACTGATCACACACTCTCCCTACACAGTGATCACACACTCTCTCTACACAGTGATCACACACTCTCCCTACACAGTGATCACACACTCTCCCTACACAGTGATCACACACTCTCCCTACAGACAGTGATCACACACTCTCCCTACAGACAGTGATCACACACTCTCCCTACAGACAGTGATCACACACTCTCCCTACACACTGATCACACACTCTCCCTACACACTGATCACACACTCTCCCTACACACTGATCACACACTCTCCCTACACACAGTGATCACACACTCTCCCTACAGACAGTGATCACACACTCTCCCTACAGACAGTGATCACACACTCTCCCTACACAGTGATCACACACTCTCCCTACAGACAGTGATCACACACTCTCCCTACACAGTGATCACACACTCTCCCTACACAGTGATCACACACTCTCCCTACAGACAGTGATCACACACTCTCCCTACAGACAGTGATCACACACTCTCCCTACAGACAGTGATCACACACTCTCCCTACACACTGATCACACACTCTCCCTACACACTGATCACACACTCTCCCTACACACTGATCACACACTCTCCCTACACACAGTGATCACACACTCTCCCTACAGACAGTGATCACACACTCTCCCTACAGACAGTGATCACACACTCTCCCTACACAGTGATCACACACTCTCCCTACAGACAGTGATCACACACTCTCCCTACACAGTGATCACACACTCTCCCTACAGACAGTGATCACACACTCTCCCTACAGACAGTGATCACACACTCTCCCTACACAGTGATCACACACTCTCCCTACACAGTGATCACACACTCTCCCTACACAGTGATCACACACTCTCCCTACACAGTGATCACACACTCTCCCTACACAGTGATCACACACTCTCCCTACACAGTGATCACACACTCTCCCTACAGACAGTGATCACACACTCTCCCTACAGACAGTGATCACACACTCTCCCTACACAGTGATCACACACTCTCCCTACACACTGATCACACACTCTCCCTACACAGTGATCACACACTCTCCCTACACAGTGATCACACACTCTCCCTACAGACAGTGATCACACACTCTCCCTACAGACAGTAATCACACACTCTCCCTACACAGTGATCACACACTCTCCCTACACACTGATCACACACTCTCCCTACAGACAGTGATCACACACTCTCCCTACACAGTGATCACACACTCTCCCTACAGACAGTGATCACACACTCTCCCTACAGACAGTGATCACACACTCTCCCTACAGACAGTGATCACACACTCTCCCTACAGACAGTGATCACACACTCTCCCTACAGACAGTGATCACACACTCTCCCTACAGACAGTGATCACACACTCTCCCTACACACTGATCACACACTCTCCCTACACAGTGATCACACACTCTCTCTACACAGTGATCACACACTCTCCCTACACAGTGATCACACACTCTCCCTACACAGTGATCACACACTCTCCCTACAGACAGTGATCACACACTCTCCCTACAGACAGTGATCACACACTCTCCCTACACACTGATCACACACTCTCCCTACACAGTGATCACACACTCTCCCTACACACAGATCACACACTCTCCCTACACACAGTGATCACACACTCTCCCTACAGACAGTGATCACACACTCTCCCTACACAGTGATCACACACTCTCCCTACACAGTGATCACACACTCTCCCTACACAGTGATCACACACTCTCCCTACACAGTGATCACACACTCTCCCTACACAGTGATCACACACTCTCCCTACACAGTGATCACACACTCTCCCTACAGACAGTGATCACACACTCTCCCTACAGACAGTGATCACACACTCTCCCTACACAGTGATCACACACTCTCCCTACACACTGATCACACACTCTCCCTACACAGTGATCACACACTCTCCCTACACAGTGATCACACACTCTCCCTACAGACAGTGATCACACACTCTCCCTACACAGTGATCACACACTCTCCCTACAGACAGTGATCACACACTCTCCCTACACAGTGATCACACACTCTCCCTACACAGTGATCACACACTCTCCCTACAGACAGTGATCACACACTCTCCCTACAGACAGTGATCACACACTCTCCCTACAGACAGTGATCACACACTCTCCCTACACAGTGATCACACACTCTCCCTACACAGTGATCACACACTCTCCCTACACAGTGATCACACACTCTCCCTACACAGTGATCACACACTCTCCCTACACAGTGATCACACACTCTCCCTACAGACAGTGATCACACACTCTCCCTACAGACAGTGATCACACACTCTCCCTACACAGTGATCACACACTCTCCCTACAGACAGTGATCACACACTCTCCCTACACACTGATCACACACTCTCCCTACACACTGATCACACACTCTCCCTACACAGTGATCACACACTCTCCCTACACACAGTGATCACACACTCTCCCTACAGACAGTGATCACACACTCTCCCTACAGACAGTGATCACACACTCTCCCTACACAGTGATCACACACTCTCCCTACAGACAGTGATCACACACTCTCCCTACACAGTGATCACACACTCTCCCTACAGACAGTGATCACACACTCTCCCTACAGACAGTGATCACACACTCTCCCTACACAGTGATCACACACTCTCCCTACACAGTGATCACACACTCTCCCTACACAGTGATCACACACTCTCCCTACACAGTGATCACACACTCTCCCTACACAGTGATCACACACTCTCCCTACACAGTGATCACACACTCTCCCTACACAGTGATCACACACTCTCCCTACAGACAGTGATCACACACTCTCCCTACACAGTGATCACACACTCTCCCTACAGACAGTGATCACACACTCTCCCTACACAGTGATCACACACTCTCCCTACACAGTGATCACACACTCTCCCTACAGACAGTGATCACACACTCTCCCTACAGACAGTGATCACACACTCTCCCTACAGACAGTGATCACACACTCTCCCTACAGACAGTGATCACACACTCTCCCTACACACTGATCACACACTCTCCCTACACAGTGATCACACACTCTCCCTACACAGTGATCACACACTCTCCCTACACAGTGATCACACACTCTCCCTACACAGTGATCACACACTCTCCCTACAGACAGTGATCACACACTCTCCCTACAGACAGTGATCACACACTCTCCCTACACACTGATCACACACTCTCCCTACACACTGATCACACACTCTCCCTACACACTGATCACACACTCTCCCTACACACAGTGATCACACACTCTCCCTACAGACAGTGATCACACACTCTCCCTACACAGTGATCACACACTCTCCCTACAGACAGTGATCACACACTCTCCCTACAGACAGTGATCACACACTCTCCCTACACAGTGATCACACACTCTCCCTACAGACAGTGATCACACACTCTCCCTACAGACAGTGATCACACACTCTCCCTACACAGTGATCACACACTCTCCCTACACAGTGATCACACACTCTCCCTACACAGTGATCACACACTCTCCCTACACAGTGATCACACACTCTCCCTACACAGTGATCACACACTCTCCCTACAGACAGTGATCACACACTCTCCCTACAGACAGTGATCACACACTCTCACTACACAGTGATCACACACTCTCCCTACACACTGATCACACACTCTCCCTACACAGTGATCACACACTCCCCCTACACAGTGATCACACACTCTCCCTACAGACAGTGATCACACACTCTCCCTACAGACAGTGATCACACACTCTCCCTACACAGTGATCACACACTCTCCCTACACACTGATCACACACTCTCCCTACAGACAGTGATCACACACTCTCCCTACACAGTGATCACACACTCTCCCTACAGACAGTGATCACACACTCTCCCTACAGACAGTGATCACACACTCTCCCTACAGACAGTGATCACACACTCTCCCTACAGACAGTGATCACACACTCTCCCTACAGACAGTGATCACACACTCTCCCTACACACTGATCACACACTCTCCCTACACAGTGATCACACACTCTCTCTACACAGTGATCACACACTCTCCCTACACAGTGATCACACACTCTCCCTACACAGTGATCACACACTCTCCCTACAGACAGTGATCACACACTCTCCCTACAGACAGTGATCACACACTCTCCCTACACACTGATCACACACTCTCCCTACACAGTGATCACACACTCTCCCTACACACAGATCACACACTCTCCCTACACACAGTGATCACACACTCTCCCTACAGACAGTGATCACACACTCTCCCTACACAGTGATCACACACTCTCCCTACACAGTGATCACACACTCTCCCTACACAGTGATCACACACTCTCCCTACACAGTGATCACACACTCTCCCTACACAGTGATCACACACTCTCCCTACACAGTGATCACACACTCTCCCTACACAGTGATCACACACTCTCCCTACAGACAGTGATCACACACTCTCCCTACAGACAGTAATCACACACTCTCCCTACACAGTGATCACACACTCTCCCTACACACTGATCACACACTCTCCCTACACAGTGATCACACACTCCCCCTACACAGTGATCACACACTCTCCCTACAGACAGTGATCACACACTCTCCCTACACAGTGATCACACACTCTCCCTACAGACAGTGATCACACACTCTCCCTACACAGTGATCACACACTCTCCCTACACAGTGATCACACACTCTCCCTACAGACAGTGATCACACACTCTCCCTACAGACAGTGATCACACACTCTCCCTACAGACAGTGATCACACACTCTCCCTACAGACAGTGATCACACACTCTCCCTACACACTGATCACACACTCTCCCTACACAGTGATCACACACTCTCTCTACACAGTGATCACACACTCTCCCTACACAGTGATCACACACTCTCCCTACACAGTGATCACACACTCTCCCTACAGACAGTGATCACACACTCTCCCTACAGACAGTGATCACACACTCTCCCTACAGACAGTGATCACACACTCTCCCTACACACTGATCACACACTCTCCCTACACAGTGATCACACACTCTCCCTACACACTGATCACACACTCTCCCTACAGACAGTGATCACACACTCTCCCTACAGACAGTGATCACACACTCTCCCTACACAGTGATCACACACTCTCCCTACAGACAGTGATCACACACTCTCCCTACACAGTGATCACACACTCTCCCTACACAGTGATCACACACTCTCCCTACAGACAGTGATCACACACTCTCCCTACAGACAGTGATCACACACTCTCCCTACAGACAGTGATCACACACTCTCCCTACACACTGATCACACACTCTCCCTACACACTGATCACACACTCTCCCTACACACTGATCACACACTCTCCCTACACACAGTGATCACACACTCTCCCTACAGACAGTGATCACACACTCTCCCTACAGACAGTGATCACACACTCTCCCTACACAGTGATCACACACTCTCCCTACAGACAGTGATCACACACTCTCCCTACACAGTGATCACACACTCTCCCTACAGACAGTGATCACACACTCTCCCTACAGACAGTGATCACACACTCTCCCTACACAGTGATCACACACTCTCCCTACAGACAGTGATCACACACTCTCCCTACACAGTGATCACACACTCTCCCTACACAGTGATCACACACTCTCCCTACACAGTGATCACACACTCTCCCTACAGACAGTGATCACACACTCTCCCTACAGACAGTAATCACACACTCTCACTACACAGTGATCACACACTCTCCCTACACACTGATCACACACTCTCCCTACACAGTGATCACACACTCCCCCTACACAGTGATCACACACTCTCCCTACAGACAGTGATCACACACTCTCCCTACAGACAGTAATCACACACTCTCCCTACACAGTGATCACACACTTTCCCTACACACTGATCACACACTCTCCCTACAGACAGTGATCACACACTCCCCCTACACAGTGATCACACACTCTCCCTACAGACAGTGATCACACACTCTCCCTACAGACAGTGATCACACACTCTCCCTACAGACAGTGATCACACACTCTCCCTACAGACAGTGATCACACACTCTCCCTACAGACAGTGATCACACACTCTCCCTACACACTGATCACACACTCTCCCTACACAGTGATCACACACTCTCTCTACACAGTGATCACACACTCTCACTACACAGTGATCACACACTCTCCCTACACAGTGATCACACACTCTCCCTACAGACAGTGATCACACACTCTCCCTACAGACAGTGATCACACACTCTCCCTACACACTGATCACACACTCTCCCTACACAGTGATCACACACTCTCCCTACACACAGATCACACACTCTCCCTACACACAGTGATCACACACTCTCCCTACAGACAGTGATCACACACTCTCCCTACACAGTGATCACACACTCTCCCTACACAGTGATCACACACTCTCCCTACACAGTGATCACACACTCTCCCTACACAGTGATCACACACTCTCCCTACACAGTGATCACACACTCTCCCTACACAGTGATCACACACTCTCCCTACACAGTGATCACACACTCTCCCTACAGACAGTGATCACACACTCTCCCTACAGACAGTGATCACACACTCTCCCTACACAGTGATCACACACTCTCCCTACACACTGATCACACACTCTCCCTACACAGTGATCACACACTCTCCCTACACAGTGATCACACACTCTCCCTACAGACAGTGATCACACACTCTCCCTACACAGTGATCACACACTCTCCCTACACAGTGATCACACACTCTCCCTACACAGTGATCACACACTCTCCCTACACAGTGATCACACACTCTCCCTACACAGTGATCACACACTCTCCCTACACAGTGATCACACACTCTCCCTACACAGTGATCACACACTCTCCCTACACAGTGATCACACACTCTCCCTACACAGTGATCACACACTCTCCCTACAGACAGTGATCACACACTCTCCCTACAGACAGTGATCACACACTCTCCCTACAGACAGTGATCACACACTCTCCCTACAGACAGTGATCACACACTCTCCCTACACAGTGATCACACACTCTCCCTACACAGTGATCACACACTCTCCCTACACAGTGATCACACACTCTCCCTACACAGTGATCACACACTCTCCCTACACAGTGATCACACACTCTCCCTACAGACAGTGATCACACACTCTCCCTACAGACAGTGATCACACACTCTCCCTACACACTGATCACACACTCTCCCTACACACTGATCACACACTCTCCCTACACACTGATCACACACTCTCCCTACACACAGTGATCACACACTCTCCCTACAGACAGTGATCACACACTCTCCCTACAGACAGTGATCACACACTCTCCCTACACAGTGATCACACACTCTCCCTACAGACAGTGATCACACACTCTCCCTACACAGTGATCACACACTCTCCCTACAGACAGTGATCACACACTCTCCCTACAGACAGTGATCACACACTCTCCCTACACAGTGATCACACACTCTCCCTACACAGTGATCACACACTCTCCCTACACAGTGATCACACACTCTCCCTACACAGTGATCACACACTCTCCCTACACAGTGATCACACACTCTCCCTACAGACAGTGATCACACACTCTCCCTACAGACAGTAATCACACACTCTCACTACACAGTGATCACACACTCTCCCTACACACTGATCACACACTCTCCCTACACAGTGATCACACACTCCCCCTACACAGTGATCACACACTCTCCCTACAGACAGTGATCACACACTCTCCCTACAGACAGTAATCACACACTCTCCCTACACAGTGATCACACACTTTCCCTACACACTGATCACACACTCTCCCTACAGACAGTGATCACACACTCCCCCTACACAGTGATCACACACTCTCCCTACAGACAGTGATCACACACTCTCCCTACAGACAGTGATCACACACTCTCCCTACAGACAGTGATCACACACTCTCCCTACAGACAGTGATCACACACTCTCCCTACAGACAGTGATCACACACTCTCCCTACACACTGATCACACACTCTCCCTACACAGTGATCACACACTCTCTCTACACAGTGATCACACACTCTCACTACACAGTGATCACACACTCTCCCTACACAGTGATCACACACTCTCCCTACAGACAGTGATCACACACTCTCCCTACAGACAGTGATCACACACTCTCCCTACACACTGATCACACACTCTCCCTACACAGTGATCACACACTCTCCCTACACACAGATCACACACTCTCCCTACACACAGTGATCACACACTCTCCCTACAGACAGTGATCACACACTCTCCCTACACAGTGATCACACACTCTCCCTACACAGTGATCACACACTCTCCCTACACAGTGATCACACACTCTCCCTACACAGTGATCACACACTCTCCCTACACAGTGATCACACACTCTCCCTACACAGTGATCACACACTCTCCCTACACAGTGATCACACACTCTCCCTACAGACAGTGATCACACACTCTCCCTACAGACAGTAATCACACACTCTCCCTACACAGTGATCACACACTCTCCCTACACACTGATCACACACTCTCCCTACACAGTGATCACACACTCCCCCTACACAGTGATCACACACTCTCCCTACAGACAGTGATCACACACTCTCCCTACACAGTGATCACACACTCTCCCTACAGACAGTGATCACACACTCTCCCTACACAGTGATCACACACTCTCCCTACACAGTGATCACACACTCTCCCTACAGACAGTGATCACACACTCTCCCTACAGACAGTGATCACACACTCTCCCTACAGACAGTGATCACACACTCTCCCTACAGACAGTGATCACACACTCTCCCTACACACTGATCACACACTCTCCCTACACAGTGATCACACACTCTCCCTACACAGTGATCACACACTCTCCCTACACAGTGATCACACACTCTCCCTACACAGTGATCACACACTCTCCCTACAGACAGTGATCACACACTCTCCCTACAGACAGTGATCACACACTCTCCCTACAGACAGTGATCACACACTCTCCCTACACACTGATCACACACTCTCCCTACACAGTGATCACACACTCTCCCTACACAGTGATCACACACTCTCCCTACAGACAGTGATCACACACTCTCCCTACAGACAGTGATCACACACTCTCCCTACACAGTGATCACACACTCTCCCTACAGACAGTGATCACACACTCTCCCTACACAGTGATCACACACTCTCCCTACACAGTGATCACACACTCTCCCTACAGACAGTGATCACACACTCTCCCTACAGACAGTGATCACACACTCTCCCTACAGACAGTGATCACACACTCTCCCTACACACTGATCACACACTCTCCCTACACAGTGATCACACACTCTCCCTACACACTGATCACACACTCTCCCTACACACAGTGATCACACACTCTCCCTACAGACAGTGATCACACACTCTCCCTACAGACAGTGATCACACACTCTCCCTACACAGTGATCACACACTCTCCCTACAGACAGTGATCACACACTCTCCCTACACAGTGATCACACACTCTCCCTACAGACAGTGATCACACACTCTCCCTACAGACAGTGATCACACACTCTCCCTACACAGTGATCACACACTCTCCCTACACAGTGATCACACACTCTCCCTACACAGTGATCACACACTCTCCCTACACAGTGATCACACACTCTCCCTACACAGTGATCACACACTCTCCCTACACAGTGATCACACACTCTCCCTACAGACAGTGATCACACACTCTCCCTACAGACAGTAATCACACACTCTCACTACACAGTGATCACACACTCTCCCTACACACTGATCACACACTCTCCCTACACAGTGATCACACACTCCCCCTACACAGTGATCACACACTCTCCCTACAGACAGTGATCACACACTCTCCCTACAGACAGTAATCACACACTCTCCCTACACAGTGATCACACACTCTCCCTACACACTGATCACACACTCTCCCTACAGACAGTGATCACACACTCCCC
The DNA here is from genome assembly GCF_965601325.2 of Salmo salar. NCBI lineage: Eukaryota > Metazoa > Chordata > Actinopteri > Salmoniformes > Salmonidae > Salmo > Salmo salar. Next base: position 32,365,219 of record NC_138296.1, on the reverse strand, counting down.
CTACACAGTGATCACACACTCTCCCTACAGACAGTGATCACACACTCTCCCTACAGACAGTGATCACACACTCTCCCTACAGACAGTGATCACACACTCTCCCTACAGACAGTGATCACACACTCTCCCTACAGACAGTGATCACACACTCTCCCTACACACTGATCACACACTCTCCCTACACAGTGATCACACACTCTCTCTACACAGTGATCACACACTCTCCCTACACAGTGATCACACACTCTCCCTACACAGTGATCACACACTCTCCCTACAGACAGTGATCACACACTCTCCCTACAGACAGTGATCACACACTCTCCCTACACACTGATCACACACTCTCCCTACACAGTGATCACACACTCTCCCTACACACAGATCACACACTCTCCCTACACACAGTGATCACACACTCTCCCTACAGACAGTGATCACACACTCTCCCTACACAGTGATCACACACTCTCCCTACACAGTGATCACACACTCTCCCTACAGACAGTGATCACACACTCTCCCTACAGACAGTGATCACACACTCTCCCTACACAGTGATCACACACTCTCCCTACACACTGATCACACACTCTCCCTACACAGTGATCACACACTCCCCCTACACAGTGATCACACACTCTCCCTACAGACAGTGATCACACACTCTCCCTACACAGTGATCACACACTCTCCCTACAGACAGTGATCACACACTCTCCCTACACAGTGATCACACACTCTCCCTACACAGTGATCACACACTCTCCCTACAGACAGTGATCACACACTCTCCCTACAGACAGTGATCACACACTCTCCCTACAGACAGTGATCACACACTCTCCCTACACAGTGATCACACACTCTCCCTACACAGTGATCACACACTCTCCCTACACAGTGATCACACACTCTCCCTACACAGTGATCACACACTCTCCCTACACAGTGATCACACACTCTCCCTACAGACAGTGATCACACACTCTCCCTACAGACAGTGATCACACACTCTCCCTACAGACAGTGATCACACACTCTCCCTACACACTGATCACACACTCTCCCTACACAGTGATCACACACTCTCCCTACACAGTGATCACACACTCTCCCTACACACAGTGATCACACACTCTCCCTACAGACAGTGATCACACACTCTCCCTACACAGTGATCACACACTCTCCCTACACAGTGATCACACACTCTCCCTACACAGTGATCACACACTCTCCCTACACAGTGATCACACACTCTCCCTACACAGTGATCACACACTCTCCCTACACAGTGATCACACACTCTCCCTACACAGTGATCACACACTCTCCCTACAGACAGTGATCACACACTCTCCCTACAGACAGTGATCACACACTCTCCCTACACAGTGATCACACACTCTCCCTACACAGTGATCACACACTCTCCCTACACAGTGATCACACACTCTCCCTACACAGTGATCACACACTCTCCCTACACAGTGATCACACACTCTCCCTACACAGTGATCACACACTCTCCCTACACAGTGATCACACACTCTCCCTACACAGTGATCACACACTCTCCCTACACAGTGATCACACACTCTCCCTACACAGTGATCACACACTCTCCCTACACAGTGATCACACACTCTCCCTACACAGTGATCACACACTCTCCCTACAGACAGTGATCACACACTCTCCCTACAGACAGTGATCACACACTCTCCCTACAGACAGTGATCACACACTCTCCCTACAGACAGTGATCACACACTCTCCCTACACACTGATCACACACTCTCCCTACACAGTGATCACACACTCTCCCTACACAGTGATCACACACTCTCCCTACACAGTGATCACACACTCTCCCTACACAGTGATCACACACTCTCCCTACAGACAGTGATCACACACTCTCCCTACAGACAGTGATCACACACTCTCCCTACACAGTGATCACACACTCTCCCTACACACTGATCACACACTCTCCCTACACAGTGATCACACACTCTCCCTACACACAGTGATCACACACTCTCCCTACAGACAGTGATCACACACTCTCCCTACAGACAGTGATCACACACTCTCCCTACACAGTGATCACACACTCTCCCTACAGACAGTGATCACACACTCTCCCTACACAGTGATCACACACTCTCCCTACAGACAGTGATCACACACTCTCCCTACAGACAGTGATCACACACTCTCCCTACACAGTGATCACACACTCTCCCTACACAGTGATCACACACTCTCCCTACACAGTGATCACACACTCTCCCTACACAGTGATCACACACTCTCCCTACACAGTGATCACACACTCTCCCTACAGACAGTGATCACACACTCTCCCTACAGACAGTAATCACACACTCTCACTACACAGTGATCACACACTCTCCCTACACACTGATCACACACTCTCCCTACACAGTGATCACACACTCCCCCTACACAGTGATCACACACTCTCCCTACAGACAGTGATCACACACTCTCCCTACAGACAGTAATCACACACTCTCCCTACACAGTGATCACACACTCTCCCTACACACTGATCACACACTCTCCCTACAGACAGTGATCACACACTCCCCCTACACAGTGATCACACACTCTCCCTACAGACAGTGATCACACACTCTCCCTACAGACAGTGATCACACACTCTCCCTACAGACAGTGATCACACACTCTCCCTACAGACAGTGATCACACACTCTCCCTACAGACAGTGATCACACACTCTCCCTACACACTGATCACACACTCTCCCTACACAGTGATCACACACTCTCTCTACACAGTGATCACACACTCTCACTACACAGTGATCACACACTCTCCCTACACAGTGATCACACACTCTCCCTACAGACAGTGATCACACACTCTCCCTACAGACAGTGATCACACACTCTCCCTACACACTGATCACACACTCTCCCTACACAGTGATCACACACTCTCCCTACACACAGATCACACACTCTCCCTACACACAGTGATCACACACTCTCCCTACAGACAGTGATCACACACTCTCCCTACACAGTGATCACACACTCTCCCTACACAGTGATCACACACTCTCCCTACACAGTGATCACACACTCTCCCTACACAGTGATCACACACTCTCCCTACACAGTGATCACACACTCTCCCTACACAGTGATCACACACTCTCCCTACACAGTGATCACACACTCTCCCTACAGACAGTGATCACACACTCTCCCTACAGACAGTAATCACACACTCTCCCTACACAGTGATCACACACTCTCCCTACACACTGATCACACACTCTCCCTACACAGTGATCACACACTCCCCCTACACAGTGATCACACACTCTCCCTACAGACAGTGATCACACACTCTCCCTACACAGTGATCACACACTCTCCCTACAGACAGTGATCACACACTCTCCCTACACAGTGATCACACACTCTCCCTACACAGTGATCACACACTCTCCCTACAGACAGTGATCACACACTCTCCCTACAGACAGTGATCACACACTCTCCCTACAGACAGTGATCACACACTCTCCCTACAGACAGTGATCACACACTCTCCCTACAGACAGTGATCACACACTCTCCCTACACAGTGATCACACACTCTCCCTACACAGTGATCACACACTCTCCCTACACAGTGATCACACACTCTCCCTACACAGTGATCACACACTCTCCCTACACAGTGATCACACACTCTCCCTACAGACAGTGATCACACACTCTCCCTACAGACAGTGATCACACACTCTCCCTACAGACAGTGATCACACACTCTCCCTACACACTGATCACACACTCTCCCTACACAGTGATCACACACTCTCCCTACACACTGATCACACACTCTCCCTACAGACAGTGATCACACACTCTCCCTACAGACAGTGATCACACACTCTCCCTACACAGTGATCACACACTCTCCCTACAGACAGTGATCACACACTCTCCCTACACAGTGATCACACACTCTCCCTACACAGTGATCACACACTCTCCCTACAGACAGTGATCACACACTCTCCCTACAGACAGTGATCACACACTCTCCCTACAGACAGTGATCACACACTCTCCCTACACACTGATCACACACTCTCCCTACACACTGATCACACACTCTCCCTACACACTGATCACACACTCTCCCTACACACAGTGATCACACACTCTCCCTACAGACAGTGATCACACACTCTCCCTACAGACAGTGATCACACACTCTCCCTACACAGTGATCACACACTCTCCCTACAGACAGTGATCACACACTCTCCCTACACAGTGATCACACACTCTCCCTACAGACAGTGATCACACACTCTCCCTACAGACAGTGATCACACACTCTCCCTACACAGTGATCACACACTCTCCCTACACAGTGATCACACACTCTCCCTACACAGTGATCACACACTCTCCCTACACAGTGATCACACACTCTCCCTACACAGTGATCACACACTCTCCCTACACAGTGATCACACACTCTCCCTACAGACAGTGATCACACACTCTCCCTACAGACAGTGATCACACACTCTCCCTACACAGTGATCACACACTCTCCCTACACACTGATCACACACTCTCCCTACACAGTGATCACACACTCCCCTACACAGTGATCACACACTCTCCCTACAGACAGTGATCACACACTCTCCCTACAGACAGTAATCACACACTCTCCCTACACAGTGATCACACACTCTCCCTACACACTGATCACACACTCTCCCTACAGACAGTGATCACACACTCTCCCTACACAGTGATCACACACTCTCCCTACAGACAGTGATCACACACTCTCCCTACAGACAGTGATCACACACTCTCCCTACAGACAGTGATCACACACTCTCCCTACAGACAGTGATCACACACTCTCCCTACAGACAGTGATCACACACTCTCCCTACACACTGATCACACACTCTCCCTACACAGTGATCACACACTCTCTCTACACAGTGATCACACACTCTCACTACACAGTGATCACACACTCTCCCTACACAGTGATCACACACTCTCCCTACAGACAGTGATCACACACTCTCCCTACAGACAGTGATCACACACTCTCCCTACACACTGATCACACACTCTCCCTACACAGTGATCACACACTCTCCCTACACACAGATCACACACTCTCCCTACACACAGTGATCACACACTCTCCCTACAGACAGTGATCACACACTCTCCCTACACAGTGATCACACACTCTCCCTACACAGTGATCACACACTCTCCCTACACAGTGATCACACACTCTCCCTACACAGTGATCACACACTCTCCCTACACAGTGATCACACACTCTCCCTACACAGTGATCACACACTCTCCCTACACAGTGATCACACACTCTCCCTACAGACAGTGATCACACACTCTCCCTACAGACAGTGATCACACACTCTCCCTACACAGTGATCACACACTCTCCCTACACACTGATCACACACTCTCCCTACACAGTGATCACACACTCTCCCTACACAGTGATCACACACTCTCCCTACAGACAGTGATCACACACTCTCCCTACACAGTGATCACACACTCTCCCTACAGACAGTGATCACACACTCTCCCTACACAGTGATCACACACTCTCCCTACACAGTGATCACACACTCTCCCTACAGACAGTGATCACACACTCTCCCTACAGACAGTGATCACACACTCTCCCTACAGACAGTGATCACACACTCTCCCTACACACTGATCACACACTCTCCCTACACAGTGATCACACACTCTCCCTACACAGTGATCACACACTCTCCCTACACAGTGATCACACACTCTCCCTACACAGTGATCACACACTCTCCCTACAGACAGTGATCACACACTCTCCCTACAGACAGTGATCACACACTCTCCCTACAGACAGTGATCACACACTCTCCCTACACACTGATCACACACTCTCCCTACACACTGATCACACACTCTCCCTACACACTGATCACACACTCTCCCTACACAGTGATCACACACTCTCCCTACAACAGTGATCACACACTCTCCCTACAGACAGTGATCACACACTCTCCCTACAGACAGTGATCACACACTCTCCCTACACAGTGATCACACACTCTCCCTACAGACAGTGATCACACACTCTCCCTACAGACAGTGATCACACACTCTCCCTACAGACAGTGATCACACACTCTCCCTACACAGTGATCACACACTCTCCCTACACAGTGATCACACACTCTCCCTACACAGTGATCACACACTCTCCCTACACAGTGATCACACACTCTCCCTACACAGTGATCACACACTCTCCCTACACAGTGATCACACACTCTCCCTACACACTGATCACACACTCTCCCTACACAGTGATCACACACTCTCCCTACACAGTGATCACACACTCTCCCTACAGACAGTGATCACACACTCTCCCTACACAGTGATCACACACTCTCCCTACAGACAGTGATCACACACTCTCCCTACACAGTGATCACACACTCTCCCTACACAGTGATCACACACTCTCCCTACAGACAGTGATCACACACTCTCCCTACAGACAGTGATCACACACTCTCCCTACAGACAGTGATCACACACTCTCCCTACAGACAGTGATCACACACTCTCCCTACACACTGATCACACACTCTCCCTACACAGTGATCACACACTCTCTCTACACAGTGATCACACACTCTCCCTACACAGTGATCACACACTCTCCCTACACAGTGATCACACACTCTCCCTACAGACAGTGATCACACACTCTCCCTACAGACAGTGATCACACACTCTCCCAACACACTGATCACACACTCTCCCTACACACTGATCACACACTCTCCCTACACACTGATCACACACTCTCCCTACACACAGTGATCACACACTCTCCCTACAGACAGTGATCACACACTCTCCCTACAGACAGTGATCACACACTCTCCCTACACAGTGATCACACACTCTCCCTACAGACAGTGATCACACACTCTCCCTACACAGTGATCACACACTCTCCCTACACAGTGATCACACACTCTCCCTACAGACAGTGATCACACACTCTCCCTACAGACAGTGATCACACACTCTCCCTACAGACAGTGATCACACACTCTCCCTACGCACTGATCACACACTCTCCCTACACACTGATCACACACTCTCCCTACACACTGATCACACACTCTCCCTACACACAGTGATCACACACTCTCCCTACAGACAGTGATCACACACTCTCCCTACAGACAGTGATCACACACTCTCCCTACACAGTGATCACACACTCTCCCTACAGACAGTGATCACACACTCTCCCTACACAGTGATCACACACTCTCCCTACAGACAGTGATCACACACTCTCCCTACAGACAGTGATCACACACTCTCCCTACACAGTGATCACACACTCTCCCTACACACAGTGATCACACACTCTCCCTACACAGTGATCACACACTCTCCCTACAGACAGTGATCACACACTCTCCCTACAGACAGTGATCACACACTCTCCCTACACAGTGATCACACACTCTCCCTACACAGTGATCACACACTCTCCCTACACAGTGATCACACACTCTCCCTACACAGTGATCACACACTCTCCCTACACAGTGATCACACACTCTCCCTACACAGTGATCACACACTCTCCCTACAGACAGTGATCACACACTCTCCCTACAGACAGTAATCACACACTCTCACTACACAGTGATCACACACTCTCCCTACACACTGATCACACACTCTCCCTACACAGTGATCACACACTCCCCCTACACAGTGATCACACACTCTCCCTACAGACAGTGATCACACACTCTCCCTACAGACAGTAATCACACACTCTCCCTACACAGTGATCACACACTTTCCCTACACACTGATCACACACTCTCCCTACAGACAGTGATCACACACTCCCCCTACACAGTGATCACACACTCTCCCTACAGACAGTGATCACACACTCTCCCTACAGACAGTGATCACACACTCTCCCTACAGACAGTGATCACACACTCTCCCTACAGACAGTGATCACACACTCTCCCTACACACTGATCACACACTCTCCCTACACAGTGATCACACACTCTCTCTACACAGTGATCACACACTCTCCCTACACAGTGATCACACACTCTCCCTACACAGTGATCACACACTCTCCCTACAGACAGTGATCACACACTCTCCCTACAGACAGTGATCACACACTCTCCCTACACACTGATCACACACTCTCCCTACACAGTGATCACACACTCTCCCTACACACTGATCACACACTCTCCCTACACAGTGATCACACACTCTCCCTACACACAGATCACACACTCTCCCTACACACAGTGATCACACACTCTCCCTACAGACAGTGATCACACACTCTCCCTACACAGTGATCACACACTCTCCCTACACAGTGATCACACACTCTCCCTACACAGTGATCACACACTCTCCCTACACAGTGATCACACACTCTCCCTACACAGTGATCACACACTCTCCCTACACAGTGATCACACACTCTCCCTACACAGTGATCACACACTCTCCCTACAGACAGTGATCACACACTCTCCCTACAGACAGTAATCACACACTCTCCCTACACAGTGATCACACACTCTCCCTACACACTGATCACACACTCTCCCTACACAGTGATCACACACTCCCCCTACACAGTGATCACACACTCTCCCTACAGACAGTGATCACACACTCTCCCTACACAGTGATCACACACTCTCCCTACAGACAGTGATCACACACTCTCCCTACACAGTGATCACACACTCTCCCTACACAGTGATCACACACTCTCCCTACAGACAGTGATCACACACTCTCCCTACAGACAGTGATCACACACTCTCCCTACAGACAGTGATCACACACTCTCCCTACAGACAGTGATCACACACTCTCCCTACACACTGATCACACACTCTCCCTACACAGTGATCACACACTCTCTCTACACAGTGATCACACACTCTCCCTACACAGTGATCACACACTCTCCCTACACAGTGATCACACACTCTCCCTACAGACAGTGATCACACACTCTCCCTACAGACAGTGATCACACACTCTCCCTACAGACAGTGATCACACACTCTCCCAACACACTGATCACACACTCTCCCTACACACTGATCACACACTCTCCCTACACACTGATCACACACTCTCCCTACACACAGTGATCACACACTCTCCCTACAGACAGTGATCACACACTCTCCCTACAGACAGTGATCACACACTCTCCCTACACAGTGATCACACACTCTCCCTACAGACAGTGATCACACACTCTCCCTACACAGTGATCACACACTCTCCCTACACAGTGATCACACACTCTCCCTACACAGTGATCACACACTCTCCCTACACAGTGATCACACACTCTCCCTACAGACAGTGATCACACACTCTCCCTACACAGTGATCACACACTCTCCCTACAGACAGTGATCACACACTCTCCCTACACAGTGATCACACACTCTCCCTACACAGTGATCACACACTCTCCCTACAGACAGTGATCACACACTCTCCCTACAGACAGTGATCACACACTCTCCCTACAGACAGTGATCACACACTCTCCCTACAGACAGTGATCACACACTCTCCCTACACACTGATCACACACTCTCCCTACACAGTGATCACACACTCTCTCTACACAGTGATCACACACTCTCCCTACACAGTGATCACACACTCTCCCTACACAGTGATCACACACTCTCCCTACAGACAGTGATCACACACTCTCCCTACAGACAGTGATCACACACTCTCCCTACAGACAGTGATCACACACTCTCCCAACACACTGATCACACACTCTCCCTACACACTGATCACACACTCTCCCTACACACTGATCACACACTCTCCCTACACACAGTGATCACACACTCTCCCTACAGACAGTGATCACACACTCTCCCTACAGACAGTGATCACACACTCTCCCTACACAGTGATCACACACTCTCCCTACAGACAGTGATCACACACTCTCCCTACACAGTGATCACACACTCTCCCTACACAGTGATCACACACTCTCCCTACACAGTGATCACACACTCTCCCTACACAGTGATCACACACTCTCCCTACAGACAGTGATCACACACTCTCCCTACAGACAGTGATCACACACTCTCCCTACACAGTGATCACACACTCTCCCTACACAGTGATCACACACTCCCCCTACACAGTGATCACACACTCTCCCTACAGACAGTGATCACACACTCTCCCTACACAGTGATCACACACTCTCCCTACACAGTGATCACACACTCTCCCTACAGACAGTGATCACACACTCTCCCTACACAGTGATCACACACTCTCCCTACACACTGATCACACACTCTCCCTACACAGTGATCACACACTCTCTCTACACAGTGATCACACACTCTCCCTACACAGTGATCACACACTCTCCCTACACAGTGATCACACACTCTCCCTACAGACAGTGATCACACACTCTCCCTACAGACAGTGATCACACACTCTCCCTACAGACAGTGATCACACACTCTCCCTACACACTGATCACACACTCTCCCTACACAGTGATCACACACTCTCCCTACACACTGATCACACACTCTCCCTACACACAGTGATCACACACTCTCCCTACAGACAGTGATCACACACTCTCCCTACAGACAGTGATCACACACTCTCCCTACACAGTGATCACACACTCTCCCTACAGACAGTGATCACACACTCTCCCTACACAGTGATCACACACTCTCCCTACACAGTGATCACACACTCTCCCTACACAGTGATCACACACTCTCCCTACAGACAGTGATTACACACTCTCCCTACAGACAGTGATCACACACTCTCCCTACACAGTGATCACACACTCTCCCTACACAGTGATCACACACTCTCCCTACACAGTGATCACACACTCTCCCTACACAGTGATCACACACTCTCCCTACAGACAGTGATCACACACTCTCCCTACAGACAGTAATCACACACTCTCCCTACACAGTGATCACACACTCTCCCTACACACTGATCACACACTCTCCCTACACAGTGATCACACACTCCCCCTACACAGTGATCACACACTCTCCCTACAGACAGTGATCACACACTCTCCCTACACAGTGATCACACACTCTCCCTACAGACAGTGATCACACACTCTCCCTACACAGTGATCACACACTCTCCCTACACAGTGATCACACACTCTCCCTACAGACAGTGATCACACACTCTCCCTACAGACAGTGATCACACACTCTCCCTACAGACAGTGATCACACACTCTCCCTACAGACAGTGATCACACACTCTCCCTACACAGTGATCACACACTCTCCCTACACACTGATCACACACTCTCCCTACACAGTGATCACACACTCTCCCTACACAGTGATCACACACTCTCCCTACACAGTGATCACACACTCTCCCTACAGACAGTGATCACACACTCTCCCTACAGACAGTGATCACACACTCTCCCTACAGACAGTGATCACACACTCTCCCTACACACTGATCACACACTCTCCCTACACAGTGATCAAACACTCTCCCTACACACTGATCACACACTCTCCCTACAGACAGTGATCACACACTCAAAGAACAATGACCAAATGTTCCCTCCCACACAGTTATGTTAGAAGGAGGGAAGGTGAATATTCATAAATTACATCTCTCCTTCCAAGCATAATATCTCTGTCAGGCAACAGTAGCAGAACACATGGAAAGGATTCAGCAATTCAGCGCTTTCGTAAATCCATAAAACAATAGTGAACACCCCTACAGTACACAACTGATGGGTGAATGAAGAGAGAGAGGAAACCACAAGCTGTACCCCCTGAGGCTCAACACTGACCTCCTAGTCCATTTAGTTAGTCAGGTGGACGACTACAGTATGACAGTACATTCTGCCTGTTACCCCCACATTCAACCTAAAGATGGCACAGGAAACAGTGTGAACAGGCTCAGAGTGATGACCTCATTCACAGGCAGGCAGCTCTCTCTCTGTTGCCTATTCCAGGAGCTCACTAATACCAGCTGCAGCTCTATCTCTCTGCTGCCTATTCCAGGAGCTGACTAATACCACCTGCAGCTCTCTCTCTCTGCTGCCTATTCCAGGAGCTCACCAATACCAGCTGCAGCTCTCTCTCTCTGCTGCCTATTCCAGGAGCTGACTAATACCAGCTGCAGCTCTCTCTCTCTGCTGGCTATTCCAGGAGCTCACTAATACCAGCTGCAGCTCTCTCTCTGCCGCCTATTCCAGGAGCTCACTAATACCAGCTGCAGCTCTCTCTCTCTGCTGCCTATTCCAGGAGCTGACTAATACCAGCTGCAGCTCTCTCTCTCTGCTGCCTATTCCAGGAGCTCACTAATACCAGCTGCAGCTCTCTCTCTGCTGCCTATTCCAGGAGCTCACTAATACCAGCTGCAGCTCTCTCTCTCTGCTGCCTATTCCAGGAGCTCACTAATACCAGCTGCAGCTCTCTCTCTCTGCTGCCTATTCCAGGAGCTCACTAATACCAGCTGCAGCTCTCTCTCTCTGCTGCCTATTCCAGGAGCTCACTAATACCAGCTGCAGCTCTCTCTCTCTGCTGCCTTTCCAGGAGCTGACTAATACCAGCTGCAGCTCTCTCTCTCTGCTGCCTATTCCAGGAGCTCACTAATACCAGCTGCAACTCTCTCTCACTGCTGCCTATTCCAGGAGCTCACTAATACCAGCTGCAGCTCTCTCTCTCTGCTGCCTATTCCAGGAGCTGACAAATACCAGCTGCAGCTCTCTCTCTGCTGCCTATTCCAGGAGCTCACTAATACCAGCTGCAGCTCTCTCTCTGCTGCCTATTCCAGGAGCTCACTAATACCAGCTGCAGCTCTCTCTCTCTGCTGCCTATTCCAGGAGCTGACTAATACCAGCTGCAGCTCTCTCTCTCTGCTGCCTATTCCAGGAGCTCACTAATACCAGCTGCAGCTCTCTCTCTGCTGCCTATTCCAGGAGCTCACTAATACCAGCTGCAGCTCTCTCTCTCTGCTGCCTATTCCAGGAGCTCACTAATACCAGCTGCAGCTCTCTCTCTCTGCTGCCTATTCCAGGAGCTCACTAATACCAGCTGCAGCTCTCTCTCTCTGCTGCCTATTCCAGGAGCTCACTAATACCAGCTGCAGCTCTCTCTCTCTGCTGCCTATTCCAGGAGCTTACAAATACCAGCTGCAGCTCCCTCTCTCTGCTGCCTATTCCAGGAGCTCACTAACACCAGCTGCAGCTCTCTCTCTGCTGCCTATTCCAGGAGCTCACTAACACCAGCTGCAGCTCTCTCTCTGCTGCCTATTCCAGGAGCTCACTAACACCAGCTGCAGCTCTCTCTCTCTGCTGCCTATTCCAGGAGCTGACTAATACCAGCTGCAGCTCTCTCTCTGCTGCCTATTCCAGGAACTCACTAACACCAGCTGCAGCTCTCTCTCTCTGCTGCCTATTCCAGGAGCTCACTAATACCAGCTGCAGCTCTCTCTCTCTGCTGCCTATTCCAGGAGCTCACTAATACCAGCTGCAGCTCTCTCTCTCTGCTGCCTATTCCAGGAGCTGACTAATACCAGCTGCAGCTCTCTCTCTCTGCTGCCTATTCCAGGAGCTCACTAATACCAGCTGCAACTCTCTCTCACTGCTGCCTATTCCAGGAGCTCACTAATACCAGCTGCAGCTCTCTCTCTCTGCTGCCTATTCCAGGAGCTCACCAATACCAGCTGCAGCTCTCTCTCTCTGCTGCCTATTCCAGGAGCTGACTAACACCAGCTGCAACTCTCTCTCTGCTGCCTATTCCAGGAGCTGACTAATACCAGCTGCAGCTCTCTCTCTCTCTGCTGCCTATTCCAGGAGCTCACCAATACCAGCTGCAGCTCTCTCTCTCTGCTGCCTATTCCAGGAGCTGACTAATACCTGCTGCAGCTCTCTCTCTCTGCTGCCTATTCCAGGAGCTCACTAATACCAGCTGCAGCTCTCTCTCTGCTGCCTATTCCAGGAGCTCACTAATACCAGCTGCAGCTCTCTCTCTCTGCTGCCTATTCCAGGAGCTGACTAATACCAGCTGCAGCTCTCTCTCTCTGCTGCCTATTCCAGGAGCTCACTAACACCAGCTGCAGCTCTCTCTCTGCTGCCTATTCCAGGAGCTCACTAATACCAGCTGCAGCTCTCTCTCTCTGCTGCCTATTCCAGGAGCTCACTAATACCAGCTGCAGCTCTCTCTCTCTGCTGCCTATTCCAGGAGCTCACTAATACCAGCTGCAGCTCTCTCTCTCTGCTGCCTATTCCAAGAGTGTCTAACACCAGCTGCAGCTCTCTCTCTCTGCTGCCTATTCCAGGAGCTCACTAACACCAGCTGCAGCTCTCTCTCTCTGCTGCCTATTCCAGGAGCTGACTAATACCAGCTGCAGCTCTCTCTCTGCTGCCTATTCCAGGAGCTCACTAACACCAGCTGCAGCTCTCTCTCTCTGCTGCCTATTCCAGGAGCTGACTAATACCAGCTGCAGCTCTCTCTCTGCTGCCTATTCCAGGAGCTGACTAATACCAGCTGCAGCTCTCTCTCTCTGCTGCCTATTCCAGGAGCTCACTAACACCAGCTGCAGCTCTCTCTCTGCTGCCTATTCCAGGAGCTCACTAATACCAGCTGCAGCTCTCTCTCTCTGCTGCCTATTCCAGGAGCTGACTAATACCAGCTGCAGCTCTCTCTCTGCTGCCTATTCCAGGAACTCACTAACACCAGCTGCAGCTCTCTCTCTCTGCTGCCTATTCCAGGAGCTCACTAATACCAGCTGCAGCTCTCTCTCTCTGCTGCCTATTCCAGGAGCTGACTAATACCAGCTGCAGCTCTCTCTCTCTGCTGCGTATTCCAGGAGCTCACTAACACCAGCTGCAGCTCTCTCTCTGCTGCCTATTCCAGGAGCTCACTAACACCAGCTGCAGCTCTCTCTCTCTGCTGCCTATTCCAGGAGCTGACTAATACCAGCTGCAGCTCTCTCTCTCTGCTGCCTATTCCAGGAGCTGACTAATACCAGCTGCAGCTCTCTCTCTCTGCTGCCTATTCCAGGAGCTGACTAATACCAGCTGCAGCTCTCTCTCTCTCTGCTGCCTATTCCAGGAGCTCACTAATACCAGCTGCAGCTCTCTCTCTGCTGCCTATTCCAGGAGCTCACTAATACCAGCTGCAGCTCTCTCTCTGCTGCCTATTCCAGGAGCTGACTAATACCAGCTGCAGCTCTCTCTCTCTGCTGCCTATTCCAGGAGCTCACTAACACCAGCTGCAACTCTCTCTCTGCTGCCTATTCCAGGAGCTCACTAATACCAGCTGCAGCTCTCTCTCTCTGCTGCCTATTCCAGCAGCTCACTAATACCAGCTGCAGCTCTCTCTCTCTGCTGCCTATTCCAGGAGCTCACTAATACCAGCTGCAGCTCTCTCTCTCTGCTGCCTATTCCAGGAGCTCACTAACACCAGCTGCAGCTCTCTCTCTCTGCTGCCTATTCCAGGAGCTCACTAACACCAGCTGCAGCTCTCTCTCTCTGCTGCCTATTCCAGGAGCTGACTAATACCAGCTGCAGCTCTCTCTCTGCTGCCTATTCCAGGAGCTCACTAATACCAGCTGCAGCTCTCTCTCTCTGCTGCCTATTCCAGGAGCTCACTAATACCAGCTGCAGCTCTCTCTCTCTGCTGCCTATTCCAGGAGCTCACTAACACCAGCTGCAGCTCTCTCTCTCTGCTGCCTATTCCAGGAGCTGACAAATACCAGCTGCAGCTCTCTCTCTGCTGCCTATTCCAGGAGCTCACTAATACCAGCTGCAGCTCTCTCTCTGCTGCCTATTCCAGGAGCTCACTAATACCAGCTGCAGCTCTCTCTCTCTGCTGCCTATTCCAGGAGCTGACTAATACCAGCTGCAGCTCTCTCTCTCTGCTGCCTATTCCAGGAGCTCACTAATACCAGCTGCAGCTCTCTCTCTGCTGCCTATTCCAGGAGCTCACTAATACCAGCTGCAGCTCTCTCTCTCTGCTGCCTATTCCAGGAGCTCACTAATACCAGCTGCAGCTCTCTCTCTCTGCTGCCTATTCCAGGAGCTCACTAATACCAGCTGCAGCTCTCTCTCTCTGCTGCCTATTCCAGGAGCTCACTAATACCAGCTGCAGCTCTCTCTCTCTGCTGCCTATTCCAGGAGCTGACTAATACCAGCTGCAGCTCTCTCTCTCTGCTGCCTATTCCAGGAGCTCACTAATACCAGCTGCAACTCTCTCTCACTGCTGCCTATTCCAGGAGCTCACTAATACCAGCTGCAGCTCTCTCTCTCTGCTGCCTATTCCAGGAGCTCACCAATACCAGCTGCAGCTCTCTCTCTCTGCTGCCTATTCCAGGAGCTGACTAACACCAGCTGCAACTCTCTCTCTGCTGCCTATTCCAGGAGCTGACTAATACCAGCTGCAGCTCTCTCTCTCTGCTGCCTATTCCAGGAGCTCACCAATACCAGCTGCAGCTCTCTCTCTCTTTTGCCTATTCCAGGAGCTGACTAACACCAGCTGCAGCTCTCTCTCTCTGCTGCCTATTCCAGGAGCTGACTAATACCAGCTGCAGCTCTCTCTCTGCTGCCTATTCCAGGAGCTCACTAATACCAGCTGCAGCTCTCTCTCTCTGCTGCCTATTCCAGGAGCTCACTAATACCAGCTGCAGCTCTCTCTCTGCTGCCTATTCCAGGAACTCACTAACACCAGCTGCAGCTCTCTCTCTCTGCTGCCTATTCCAGGAGCTCACTAATACCAGCTGCAGCTCTCTCTCTCTGCTGCCTATTCCAGTAGCTGACTAATACCAGCTGCAGCTCTCTCTCTCTGCTGCCTATTCCAGGAGCTCACTAACACCAGCTGCAGCTCTCTCTCTGCTGCCTATTCCAGGAGCTCACTAACACCAGCTGCAGCTCTCTCTCTCTGCTGCCTATTCCAGGAGCTGACTAATACCAGCTGCAGCTCTCTCTCTCTGCTGCCTATTCCAGGAGCTGACTAATACCAGCTGCAGCTCTCTCTCTCTGCTGCCTATTCCAGGAGCTCACTAACACCAGCTGCAGCTCTCTCTCTGCTGCCTATTCCAGGAGCTCACTAATACCAGCTGCAGCTCTCTCTCTCTGCTGCCTATTCCAGCAGCTCACTAATACCAGCTGCAGCTCTCTCTCTCTGCTGCCTATTCCAGGAGCTCACTAATACCAGCTGCAGCTCTCTCTCTCTGCTGCCTATTCCAGGAGCTCACTAACACCAGCTGCAGCTCTCTCTCTCTGCTGCCTATTCCAGGAGCTCACTAACACCAGCTGCAGCTCTCTCTCTCTGCTGCCTATTCCAGGTGCTGACTAATACCAGCTGCAGCTCTCTCTCTGCTGCCTATTCCAGGAGCTCACTAATACCAGCTGCAGCTCTCTCTCTCTGCTGCCTATTCCAGGAGCTCACTAATACCAGCTGCAGCTCTCTTTCTCTGCTGCCTATTCCAGGAGCTCACTAACACCAGCTGCAGCTCTCTCTCTCTGCTGCCTATTCCAGGAGCTGACTAACACCAGCTGCAGCTCTCTCTCTCTGCTGCCTATTCCAGGAGCTGACTAACACCAGCTGCAACTCTCTCTCTGCTGCCTATTCCAGGAGCTCACTAATACCAGCTGCAGCTCTCTCTCTCTCTGCTGCCTATTCCAGGAGCTCACCAATACCAGCTGCAGCTCTCTCTCTCTGCTGCCTATTCCAGGAGCTGACTAACACCAGCTGCAACTCTCTCTCTGCTGCCTATTCCAGGAGCTGACTAATACCAGCTGCAGCTCTCTCTCTCTGCTGCCTATTCCAGGAGCTCACCAATACCAGCTGCAGCTCTCTCTCTCTCTGCTGCCTATTCCAGGAGCTGACTAACACCAGCTGCAGCTCTCTCTCTCTCTGCTGCCTATTCCAGGAGCTGACTAATACCAGCTGCAGCTCTCTCTCTGCTGCCTATTCCAGGAGCTCACTAACACCAGCTGCAGCTCTCTCTCTCTGCTGCCTATTCCAGGAGCTCACTAATACCAGCTGCAGCTCTCTCTCTCTGCTGCCTATTCCAGGAGCTGACTAATACCAGCTGCAGCTCTCTCTCTCTGCTGCCTATTCCAGGAGCTCACTAACACCAGCTGCAGCTCTCTCTCTGCTGCCTATTCCAGGAGCTCACTAACACCAGCTGCAGCTCTCTCTCTGCTGCCTATTCCAGGAGCTCACTAATACCAGCTGCAGCTCTCTCTCTCTGCTGCCTATTCCAGGAGCTGACTAATACCAGCTGCAGCTCTCTCTCTCTGCTGCCTATTCCAGGAGCTCACTAACACCAGCTGCAGCTCTCTCTCTGCTGCCTATTCCAGGAGCTCACTAATACCAGCTGCAGCTCTCTCTCTCTGCTGCCTATTCCAGGAGCTCACTAATACCAGCTGCAGCTCTCTCTCTCTGCTGCCTATTCCAGGAGCTCACTAATACCAGCTGCAGCTCTCTCTCTCTCTGCTGCCTATTCCAGGAGCTCACTAACACCAGCTGCAGCTCTCTCTCTCTGCTGCCTATTCCAGGAGCTCACTAACACCAGCTGCAGCTCTCTCTCTCTGCTGCCTATTCCAGGAGCTGACTAATACCAGCTGCAGCTCTCTCTCTCTGCTGCCTATTCCAGGAGCTCACTAACACCAGCTGCAGCTCTCTCTCTGCTGCCTATTCCAGGAGCTCACTAACACCAGCTGCAGCTCTCTCTCTGCTGCCTATTCCAGGAGCTCACTAACACCAGCTGCAGCTCTCTCTCTCTGCTGCCTATTCCAGGAGCTGACTAATACCAGCTGCAGCTCTCTCTCTGCTGCCTATTCCAGGAACTCACTAACACCAGCTGCAGCTCTCTCTCTCTGCTGCCTATTCCAGGAGCTCACTAATACCAGCTGCAGCTCTCTCTCTCTCTGCTGCCTATTCCAGGAGCTCACTAATACCAGCTGCAGCTCTCTCTCTCTGCTGCCTATTCCAGGAGCTGACTAATACCAGCTGCAGCTCTCTCTCTCTGCTGCCTATTCCAGGAGCTCACTAATACCAGCTGCAACTCTCTCTCACTGCTGCCTATTCCAGGAGCTCACTAATACCAGCTGCAGCTCTCTCTCTCTGCTGCCTATTCCAGGAGCTCACCAATACCAGCTGCAGCTCTCTCTCTCTGCTGCCTATTCCAGGAGCTGACTAATACCAGCTGCAGCTCTCTCTCTGCTGCCTATTCCAGGAGCTCACTAACACCAGCTGCAGCTCTCTCTCTCTGCTGCCTATTCCAGGAGCTGACTAATACCAGCTGCAGCTCTCTCTCTCTGCTGCCTATTCCAGGAGCTGACTAATACCAGCTGCAGCTCTCTCTCTCTGCTGCCTATTCCAGGAGCTCACTAACACCAGCTGCAGCTCTCTCTCTGCTGCCTATTCCAGGAGCTCACTAATACCAGCTGCAGCTCTCTCTCTCTGCTGCCTATTCCAGGAGCTGACTAATACCAGCTGCAGCTCTCTCTCTGCTGCCTATTCCAGGAACTCACTAACACCAGCTGCAGCTCTCTCTCTCTGCTGCCTATTCCAGGAGCTCACTAATACCAGCTGCAGCTCTCTCTCTCTGCTGCCTATTCCAGGAGCTCACTAACACCAGCTGCAGCTCTCTCTCTGCTGCCTATTCTAGGAGCTCACTAACACCAGCTGCAGCTCTCTCTCTCTGCTGCCTATTCCAGGACCTGACTAATACCAGCTGCAGCTCTCTCTCTGCTGCCTATTCCAGGAACTCACTAACACCAGCTGCAGCTCTCTCTCTCTGCTGCCTATTCCAGGAGCTCACTAATACCAGCTGCAGCTCTCTCTCTCTGCTGCCTATTCCAGGAGCTGACTAATACCAGCTGCAGCTCTCTCTCTCTGCTGCCTATTCCAGGAGCTCACTAACACCAGCTGCAGCTCTCTCTCTGCTGCCTATTCCAGGAGCTCACTAACACCAGCTGCAGCTCTCTCTCTCTGCTGCCTATTCCAGGAGCTCACTAATACCAGCTGCAGCTCTCTCTCTCTGCTGCCTATTCCAGGAGCTGACTAATACCAGCTGCAGCTCTCTCTCTCTGCTGCCTATTCCAGGAGCTCACTAACACCAGCTGCAGCTCTCTCTCTGCTGCCTATTCCAGGAGCTCACTAACACCAGCTGCAGCTCTCTCTCTGCTGCCTATTCCAGGAGCTCACTAACACCAGCTGCAGCTCTCTCTCTCTGCTGCCTATTCCAGGAGCTGACTAATACCAGCTGCAGCTCTCTCTCT
The DNA here is from genome assembly GCF_965601325.2 of Salmo salar. NCBI lineage: Eukaryota > Metazoa > Chordata > Actinopteri > Salmoniformes > Salmonidae > Salmo > Salmo salar. The sequence goes on along the minus strand of NC_138296.1, from coordinate 32,344,708 downwards.
GCTGCCTATTCCAGGAACTCACTAACACCAGCTGCAGCTCTCTCTCTCTGCTGCCTATTCCAGGAGCTGACTAATACCAGCTGCAGCTCTCTCTCTCTCTGCTGCCTATTCCAGGAGCTCACTAACACCAGCTGCAGCTCTCTCTCTGCTGCCTATTCCAGGAGCTCACTAACACCAGCTGCAGCTCTCTCTCTCTGCTGCCTATTCCAGGAGCTCACTAATACCAGCTGCAGCTCTCTCTCTCTGCTGCCTATTCCAGGAGCTGACTAATACCAGCTGCAGCTCTCTCTCTCTGCTGCCTATTCCAGGAGCTCACTAACACCAGCTGCAGCTCTCTCTCTGCTGCCTATTCCAGGAGCTCACTAACACCAGCTGCAGCTCTCTCTCTGCTGCCTATTCCAGGAGCTCACTAACACCAGCTGCAGCTCTCTCTCTCTGCTGCCTATTCCAGGAGCTGACTAATACCAGCTGCAGCTCTCTCTCTGCTGCCTATTCCAGGAACTCACTAACACCAGCTGCAGCTCTCTCTCTCTGCTGCCTATTCCAGGAGCTCACTAATACCAGCTGCAGCTCTCTCTCTCTGCTGCCTATTCCAGGAGCTGACTAATACCAGCTGCAGCTCTCTCTCTCTGCTGCCTATTCCAGGAGCTCACTAACACCAGCTGCAGCTCTCTCTCTGCTGCCTATTCCAGGAGCTCACTAACACCAGCTGCAGCTCTCTCTCTCTGCTGCCTATTCCAGGAGCTCACTAATACCAGCTGCAGCTCTCTCTCTCTGGTGCCTATTCCAGGAGCTGACTAATACCAGCTGCAGCTCTCTCTCTCTGCTGCCTATTCCAGGAGCTCACTAACACCAGCTGCAGCTCTCCCTCGCCTGCCTGTTGGTCTGGAAGCAGAGTGATGACATCACACACAGAGGCAAGTTCTCCCGCCTGCCTGCCTGACCACCCGCCTGCGTCCCTGCCTGACCACCCGCCTGCGTCCCTGCCTGACCACCCCGCCTGCGTCCCTGCCTGACCACCCACCTGCGTCCCTGCCTGACCACCCGCCTGCGTCCCTCCCTCCCTGGCAGGCAGCTCTAGTGAGGACCATTGTGTGGCAGTGTAGTGGAGGGGCTGATGAATTAATAAAGGGTAGTGGGTGTAGCTGTAGGGGAGGGGACTGAGGAGCAGACGAGGGGTGTGAAATATTAAAGGGAGATTCTGCTCTGCTCCAGGCCTGTACGCAGGGAACAGACACCACATAACACCCCCAGCTCTGCCCCTCACAATAACACAATTGAGGGTTTCTGAGCCTGGACTCCTAAACACACAAGCCTGGGCTGGTCTAAATCTACACACGCTATAGCCAACTGCTCCAACTATCGCTGTCATGCAGTACAGTACATGTTAGTAAGAGGAGTTGGAATCAGATCTGAAACGGACACCAGGCTGGTAGAACATGTCTCTTATCTTTGTCAGCATGAAGAACAGCTCCATCAGCTAAGTACAGGTTGTGATGTCATCCCACTGGGACTGGCCCGGAGCAGTGTGTGTGTGATGAGCAGGCATCTGTTTCAGACAGTCTAACCAGCCTGGTGTTATGTGCTGGCTGTAATGAAACACCTGTAACTAGGGACCAGGGATTACACAACAGACTCATAGTCAGAGACAGAAATGGACAGACAGTAAAATACTAATTGAAGAGCAGAGCAGAGAGCTGGGGTGCGTTGCAAATTTCACCCTGTTTCCTTCCTAGTGCACTACTGTCGACCAGAGCCCTATGGTCCCTGGTCAAAGGTAGTGCACTATATATGGAATAGGGTGCCACTGGGGCACAGTAGGCTGGACAGAGCTGTCATTGAGTGGGATGGGGTTACTTGACAGTTATTTGCGGTAGGTTTGACAGCTCCCTACAGTACTTGTGGCTGATTCAGCGGTTTGCACTGTTCGGTGGTATAGAGCCGTTGGGAGGCTTTTCAACAGATAAGAAAAGACCAGATTTTTAAAAAGTCTGCGTCTGCTTTTAGTTGGTGTCTGCTTTAGTTGGTGTCTGCTTTTAGTTGGTGTCTGCTTTTAGTTGGTGTCTGCTTTTAGTTGGTGTCTGCTTTTGAATGAATAAAGACATCCTCAACTGGTATGCAGAGCTATAGTTTCATTTAGTCTGAGACTAGAACAAATACAATTCAGTAATGATTTTCCTAATATCTCTGATATTTATCACTTATACATCTTCTGACATGTTAACATCCTGGTCCTTAAAGAAAAGGTCTGTGTTGAGACTAGTCTAATCCCATACGACTCCGATACCTTTGCTCTAGTGAATGACTTCCGTCAGGATGTGTCCTTAGATAGATTAGAGGTGACTAGTGACAGATAATTGATGAGGGAAGACAGAGAGCTGAATGACTGAACGACGCTCCTCCCCTCCTCTCCTCTCCCCTCCTCTCCCCTCCCCTCCCATCCTCTCCCCTCCTCTCCTCTCCCCTCCCCTCCTCTCCCCTCCTCTCCCCTCCGCTCCCCTCCCCTCCCCTCCCCTCCTCCCCTCCCTTCCTCTCCTCTCCCCTCCTCTCCTCTCCCCTCCTCCTCTCCCCTCCCCTCCTCCTCTCCTCTCCTCTCCTCTCCCCTCCCATCCTCTACTCTCCTCCTCTCCCCTCCCCTCCTCCTCTCCTCTCCTCTCCTCTCCCCTCCCCCTCTCCTCTCCCCTCCCCTCCTCCTCTCCCCTCCCCTCCTCCTCTCCTCTCCCCTCCTCCTCTCATCTCCCCTCCCCTCCTCCTCTCCTCTCCTCTCCCCTCCCCTCCTCCTCTCCTCTCCCCTCCCCTCCTCCTCTCCCCTCCCCTCCTCCTCTCCCCTCCCCTCCTCCTCTCCTCTCCCCTCCTCCTCTCCTCTCCTCTCCTCTCCTCTCCTCCTCTCCCCTCCCCTCCTCCTCTCCCCTCCCCTCCCCTCCTCTCCTCTCCTCTCCTCTCCTCTCCTCTCCTCTCCTCTCCTCTCCTCTCCCCTCCTCCTCTCCTCTCCCCTCCCCTCCTCCTCTCCCCTCCCCTCCTCCTCTCCCCTCCCCTCCCCTCCTCCTCTCCTCTCCTCTCCTCTCCCCTCCTCTCCTCTCCCCTCCCCTCCCCTCCTCCTCTCCTCTCCCCTCCCCTCCTCCTCTCCTCTCCTCTCCGCTCCTCTCCTCTCCTCTCCTCTCCATCCACTTTTTTCATACCTCAACTTCACCTCTTAATTGTGTTTGTGTTTTAAATCATTTAATATGCTGGAAAATCAGAAAGCGCACATTCATTTTTCTCTTTGTTGAATTATGCCTGCAAACTGTCCCAAATCAGCACGGTAGTTCTGAAAACGGAGGGGGGGGTGGGGGGGGGGGGGGGGGGGGGGGTATGTGTTGAAATACAAATACACAGCATGTGACATCATATAACCCATAATATGGTTATATGATGTCACATATAACCACATGCAACGTGTGTGTGTGTCTACTTTTCTGAAGAAAACTTTCAAAATAGTAAACCTTTATCAGCAAGGACAAGTAATAATCCTGATGCATGTGTGTTCAGTGTGTGTCTCCTATGAGCACTCTGCCAGGCAGCTACGTCCTCAGCTGTTAGATCTTATGAGCACTCTGCCAGGCAGCTACGTCCTCAGCTGTTAGATCTTATGAGCACTCTGCCAGGCAGCTACGTCCTCAGCTGTTAGATCTTATGAGCACTCTGCCAGGCAGCTACGTCCTCAGCTGTTAGATTTTATGAGCACTCTGCCAGGCAGCTACGTCCTCAGCTGTTAGATCTTATGAGCACTCTGCCAGGCAGCTACGTCCTCAGCTGTTAGATCTTATGAGCACTCTGCCAGGCAGCTACGTCCTCAGCTGTTAGATCTTATGAGCACTCTGCCAGGCAGCTACGTCCTCAGCTGTTAGATCTTATGAGCACTCTGCCAGGCAGCTACGTCCTCAGCTGTTAGATCTTATGAGCACTCTGCCAGGCAGCTACGTCCTCAGCTGTTAGATCTTATGAGCACTCTGCCAGGCAGCTACGTCCTCAGCTGTTAGATCTTATGAGCACTCTGCCAGGCAGCTACGTCCTCAGCTGTTAGATCTTATGAGCACTCTGCCAGGCAGCTACGTCCTCAGCTGTTAGATCTTATGAGCACTCTGCCAGGCAGCTACGTCCTCAGCTGTTAGATCTTATGAGTACTCTGCCAGGCAGCTACGTCCTCAGCTGTTGGATCTTATGAGCACTCTGCCAGGCAGCTACGTCCTCAGCTGTTAGATCTGTGCAGTAGTCCTACATTCCTGGTACACTTAACGCCTGCATGTGGAGAGGATATCTCATACATCAATTCCCAATCATACTGCCACAGCCCCTCCACTGTTACTATAAATCCTGCCACAGCACAGCCCCTCCACTGTTACTATAAATACTACCACAGCACAGCCCCTCCACTGTTACTATAAATACTGCCACAGCCCCTCCACTGTTACTATAAATACTGCCACAGCACAGCCCCTCCACTGTTACTATAAATACTACCACAGCCCCTCCACTGTTACTATAAATACTGCCACAGCCCCTCCACTGTTACTATAAATACTGCCACAGCCCCTCCACTGTTACTATAAATACTGCCACAGCCCCTCCACTGTTACTATAAATACTGCCACAGCCCCTCCACTGTTACTATAAATACTACCACAGCCCCTCCACTGTTACTATAAATACTACCACAGCCCCTCCACTGTTACTATAAATACTGCCACAGCCCCTCCACTGTTACTATAAATACTGCCACAGCCCCTCCACTGTTACTATAAATACTGCCACAGCACAGCCCCACCACTGTTACTATAAATACTGCCACAGCCCCTCCACTGTTACTATAAATACTGCCACAGCCCCTCCACTGTTACTATAAATACTGCCACAGCCCCTCCACTGTTACTATAAATACTGCCACAGCACAGCCCCTCCACTGTTACTATAAATACTGCCACAGCCCCTCCACTGTTACTATAAATACTGCCACAGCCCCTCCACTGTTACTATAAATACTGCCACAGCCCCTCCACTGTTACTATAAATACTGCCACAGCCCCTCCACTGTTACTATAAATACTGCCACAGCCCCTCCACTGTTACTATAAATACTGCCACAGCACAGCCCCTCCACTGTTACTATAAATACTACCACAGCACAGCCCCTCCACTGTTACTATAAATACTGCCACAGCCCCTCCACTGTTACTATAAATACTGCCACAGCCACTCCACTGTTACTATAAATACTGCCACAGCCCCTCCACTGTTACTATAAATACTGCCACAGCCCCTCCACTGTTACTATAAATACTGCCACAGCCCCTCCACTGTTACTATAAATACTGCCACAGCACAGCCCCTCCACTGTTACTATAAATACTACCACAGCCCCTCCACTGTTACTATAAATACTGCCACAGCACAGCCCCTCCACTGTTACTACAAATACTGCCACAGCCCCTCCACTGTTACTATAAATACTGCCACAGCACAGCCCTTCCACTGTTACTATAAATACTGCCATAGCCCCTCCACTGTTACTATAAATACTGCCACAGCCCCTCCACTGTTACTATAAATACTACCACAGCACAGCCCCTCCACTGTTACTATAAATACTGCCACAGCCCCTCCACTGTTACTATAAATACTGCCACAGCCCCTCCACTGTTACTATAAATACTACCACAGCCCCTCCACTGTTACTATAAATACTACCACAGCACAGCCCCTCCACTGTTACTATAAATACTGCCACAGCCCCTCCACTGTTACTATAAATACTGCCACAGCCCCTCCACTGTTACTATAAATACTGCCACAGCACAGCCCCTCCACTGTTACTATAAATACAACCACAGCACAGCCCCTCCACTGTTACTATAAATACTGCCACAGCCCCTCCACTGTTACTATAAATACTGCCACAGCCCCTCCACTGTTACTATAAATACTGCCACAGCACAGCGCCTCCACTGTTACTATAAATACTGCCACAGCCCCTCCACTGTTACTATAAATACTGCCACAGCCCCTCCACTGTTACTATAAATACTGCCACAGCCCCTCCACTGTTACTATAAATACTGCCACATCACAGCCCCTCCACTGTTACTATAAATACTGCCACAGCCACTCCACTGTTACTATAAATACTACCACAGCACAGCCCCTCCACTGTTACTATAAATACTACCACAGCACAGCCCCTCCACTGTTACTATAAATACTGCCACAGCACAGCCCCTCCACTTTTACTATAAATACTACCACAGCACAGCCCCTCCACTGTTACTATAAATACTGCCACAGCACAGCCCCTCCACTGTTAGTATAAATACTGCCACAGCACAGCCCCTCCACTGTTACTATAAATACTGCCACAGCACAGCCCCTCCACTGTTACTATAAATACTACCACAGCACAGCCCCTCCACTGTTACTATAAATACTGCCACAGCCCCTCCACTGTTACTATAAATACTGCCACAGCACAGCCCCTCCACTGTTACTATAAATACTACCACAGCCCCTCCACTGTTACTATAAATACTACCACAGCACAGCCCCTCCACTGTTACTATAAATACTACCACAGCCCCTCCACTGTTACTATAAATACTGCCACACCACAGCCCCTCCACTTTTACTATAAATACTGCCACAGCCCCTCCACTGTTACTATAAATACTGCCACAGCCCCTCCACTGTTACTATAAATACTGCCATAGCCCCTCCACTGTTACTATAAATACTGCCACAGCCCCTCCACTGTTACTATAAATACTACCACAGCCCCTCCACTGTTACTATAAATACTGCCACAGCACAGCCCCTCCACTGTTACTATAAATACTACCACAGCACAGCCCCTTCACTGTTACTATAAATACTGCCACAGCCCCTCCACTGTTACTATAAATACTGCCACAGCCCCTCCACTGTTACTATAAATACTGCCACAGCACAGCGCCTCCACTGTTACTATAAATACTGCCACAGCCCCTCCACTGTTACTATAAATACTGCCACAGCCCCTCCACTGTTACTATAAATACTGCCACAGCCCCTCCACTGTTACTATAAATACTGCCACAGCACAGCCCCTCCACTGTTACTATAAATACTGCCACAGCACAGCCCCTCCACTGTTACTATAAATACTGCCACAGCCCCTCCACTGTTACTATAAATACTGCCACAGCCCCTCCACTGTTACTATAAATACTGCCACAGCCCCTCCACTGTTACTATAAATACCACCACAGCACAGCCCCTCCACTGTTACTATAAATACTACCACAGCACAGCCCCTCCACTGTTACTACAAATACTGCCACAGCCCATCCACTGTTACTATAAATACTGCCACAGCCCCTCCACTGTTACTATAAATACTGCCACAGCACAGCCCCTCCACTGTTACTATAAATACTGCCACAGCCCCTCCACTGTTACTATAAATACTACCACAGCACAGCCCCTCCACTGTTACTATAAATACTGCCACAGCCCCTCCACTGTTACTATAAAAACTGCCACAGCACAGCCCCTCCACTGTTACTATAAATACTGCCACAGCCCCTCCACTGTTACTATAAATACTGCCACAGCCCCTCCACTGTTACTATAAATACTACCAGAGCACAGGCCCTCCACTGTTACTATAAATAGTACCACAGCCCCTCCACTGTTACTATAAATACTACCACAGCCCCTCCACTGTTACTATAAATACTGCCACAGCCACTCCACTGTTACTATAAATACGACCACAGCCCCTCCACTGTTACTATAAATACTGCCACAGCCCCTCCACTGTTACTATAAATACTGCCACAGCACAGCCCCTCCACTGTTACTATAAATACTGCCACAGCACAGCCCCTCCACTGTTACTATAAATACTGCCACAGCACAGCCCCTCCACTGTTACTATAAATACTGCCACAGCCCCTCCACTGTTACTATAAATACTGCCACAGCACAGCCCCTCCACTGTTACTATAAATACTACCACAGCACAGCCCCTCCACTGTTACTACAAATACTGGCACAGCCCCTCCACTGTTACTATAAATACTGCCACAGCCCCTCCACTGTTACTATAAATACTGCCACAGCCCCTCCACTGTTACTATAAATACTGCCACAGCCCCTCCACTGTTACTATAAATACTGCCACAGCCCCTCCACTGTTACTATAAATACTGCCACAGCACAGCCCCTCCACTGTTACTATAAATACTACCACAGCACAGCCCCTCCACTGTTACTACAAATACTGCCACAGCCCATCCACTGTTACTATAAATACTGCCACAGCCCCTCCACTGTTACTATAAATACTGCCACAGCACAGCCCCTCCACTGTTACTATAAATACTGCCACAGCCCCTCCACTGTTACTATAAATACTACCACAGCACAGCCCCTCCACTGTTACTATAAATACTGCCACAGCCCCTCCACTGTTACTATAAAAACTGCCACAGCACAGCCCCTCCACTGTTACTATAAATACTGCCACAGCCCCTCCACTGTTACTATAAATACTGCCACAGCCCCTCCACTGTTACTATAAATACTACCAGAGCACAGGCCCTCCACTGTTACTATAAATAGTACCACAGCCCCTCCACTGTTACTATAAATACTACCACAGCCCCTCCACTGTTACTATAAATACTGCCACAGCCACTCCACTGTTACTATAAATACGACCACAGCCCCTCCACTGTTACTATAAATACTGCCACAGCCCCTCCACTGTTACTATAAATACTGCCACAGCACAGCCCCTCCACTGTTACTATAAATACTGCCACAGCACAGCCCCTCCACTGTTACTATAAATACTGCCACAGCACAGCCCCTCCACTGTTACTATAAATACTGCCACAGCCCCTCCACTGTTACTATAAATACTGCCACAGCACAGCCCCTCCACTGTTACTATAAATACTACCACAGCACAGCCCCTCCACTGTTACTATAAATACTGCCACAGCCCCTCCACTGTTACTATAAATACTGCCACAGCCCCTCCACTGTTACTATAAATACTGCCACAGCACAGCGCCTCCACTGTTACTATAAATACTGCCACAGCCCCTCCACTGTTACTATAAATACTGCCACAGCCCCTCCACTGTTACTATAAATACTGCCACAGCCACTCCACTGTTACTATAAATACTGCCACAGCACAGCCCCTCCACTGTTACTATAAATACTGCCACAGCACAGCCCCTCCACTGTTACTATAAATACTGCCACAGCCCCTCCACTGTTACTATAAATACTGCCACAGCCCCTCCACTGTTACTATAAATACTGCCACAGCCCCTCCACTGTTACTATAAATACTGCCACAGCACAGCCCCTCCACTGTTACTATAAATACTGCCACAGCCCCTCCACTGTTACTATAAATACTGCCACAGCCCCTCCACTGTTACTATAAATACTGCCACAGCACAGCCCCTCCACTGTTACTATAAATACTACCACAGCACAGCCCCTCCACTGTTACTACAAATACTGCCACAGCCCCTCCACTGTTACTATAAATACTGCCACAGCCCCTCCACTGTTACTATAAATACTGCCACAGCCCCTCCACTGTTACTATAAATACTGCCACAGCCCCTCCACTGTTACTATAAATACTGCCACAGCACAGCCCCTCCACTGTTACTATAAATACTACCACAGCACAGCCCCTCCACTGTTACTACAAATACTGCCACAGCCCCTCCACTGTTACTATAAATACTGCCACAGCCCCTCCACTGTTACTATAAATACTGCCACAGCACAGGCCCTCCACTGTTACTATAAATACTGCCACAGCCCCTCCACTGTTACTATAAATACTACCACAGCACAGCCCCTCCACTGTTACTATAAATACTGCCACAGCACAGCCCCTCCACTTTTACTATAAATACTACCACAGCACAGCCCCTCCACTGTTACTATAAATACTGCCACAGCACAGCCCCTCCACTGTTACTATAAATACTGCCACAGCACAGCCCCTCCACTGTTACTATAAATACTGCCACAGCACAGCCCCTCCACTGTTACTATAAATACTACCACAGCACAGCCCCTCCACTGTTACTATAAATACTGCCACAGCCCCTCCACTGTTACTATAAATACTGCCACAGCACAGCCCCTCCACTGTTACTATAAATACTACCACAGCCCCTCCACTTTTACTATAAATACTGCCACAGCCCCTCCACTGTTACTATAAATACTGCCACAGCCCCTCCACTGTTACTATAAATACTGCCATAGCCCCTCCACTGTTACTATAAATACTGCCACAGCCCCTCCACTGTTACTATAAATACTGCCACAGCACAGCCCCTCCACTGTTACTATAAATACTACCACAGCACAGCCCCTCCACTGTTACTATAAATACTGCCACAGCCCCTCCACTGTTACTATAAATACTGCCACAGCCCCTCCACTGTTACTATAAATACTGCCACAGCACAGCGCCTCCACTGTTACTATAAATACTGCCACAGCCCCTCCACTGTTACTATAAATACTGCCACAGCCCCTCCACTGTTACTATAAATACTGCCACAGCCCCTCCACTGTTACTATAAATACTGCCACAGCACAGCCCCTCCACTGTTACTATAAATACTGCCACAGCACAGCCCCTCCACTTTTACTATAAATACTACCACAGCACAGCCCCTCCACTGTTACTATAAATACTGCCACAGCACAGCCCCTCCACTTTTACTATGAATACTACCATAGCACAGCCCCTCCACTGTTACTATAAATACTGCCACAGCACAGCCCCTCCACTGTTACTATAAATACTGCCACAGCCCCTCCACTGTTACTATAAATACTGCCACAGCACAGCCCCTCCACTGTTACTATAAATACTGCCACAGCACAGCCCCTCCACTGTTACTATAAATACTACCACAGCACAGCCCCTCCACTGTTACTATAAATACTGCCACAGCCCCTCCACTGTTACTATAAATACTGCCACAGCCCCTCCACTGTTACTATAAATACTACCACAGCCCCTCCACTGTTACTATAAATACTACCACAGCACAGCCCCTCCACTGTTACTATAAATACTGCCACAGCCCCTCCACTGTTACTATAAATACTGCCACAGCCCCTCCACTGTTACTATAAATACTGCCACAGCACAGCCCCTCCACTGTTACTATAAATACTACCACAGCACAGCCCCTCCACTGTTACTATAAATACTGCCACAGCCCCTCCACTGTTACTATAAATACTGCCACAGCCCCTCCACTGTTACTATAAATACTGCCACAGCACAGCGCCTCCACTGTTACTATAAATACTGCCACAGCCCCTCCACTGTTACTATAAATACTGCCACAGCCCCTCCACTGTTACTATAAATACTGCCACAGCCCCTCCACTGTTACTATAAATACTGCCACATCACAGCCCCTCCACTGTTACTATAAATACTGCCACAGCCACTCCACTGTTACTATAAATACTACCACAGCACAGCCCCTCCACTGTTACTATAAATACTACCACAGCACAGCCCCTCCACTGTTACTATAAATACTGCCACAGCACAGCCCCTCCACTTTTACTATAAATACTACCACAGCACAGCCCCTCCACTGTTACTATAAATACTGCCACAGCACAGCCCCTCCACTGTTAGTATAAATACTGCCACAGCACAGCCCCTCCACTGTTACTATAAATACTGCCACAGCACAGCCCCTCCACTGTTACTATAAATACTACCACAGCACAGCCCCTCCACTGTTACTATAAATACTGCCACAGCCCCTCCACTGTTACTATAAATACTGCCACAGCACAGCCCCTCCACTGTTACTATAAATACTACCACAGCCCCTCCACTGTTACTATAAATACTACCACAGCACAGCCCCTCCACTGTTACTATAAATACTACCACAGCCCCTCCACTGTTACTATAAATACTGCCACACCACAGCCCCTCCACTTTTACTATAAATACTGCCACAGCCCCTCCACTGTTACTATAAATACTGCCACAGCCCCTCCACTGTTACTATAAATACTGCCATAGCCCCTCCACTGTTACTATAAATACTGCCACAGCCCCTCCACTGTTACTATAAATACTACCACAGCCCCTCCACTGTTACTATAAATACTGCCACAGCACAGCCCCTCCACTGTTACTATAAATACTACCACAGCACAGCCCCTTCACTGTTACTATAAATACTGCCACAGCCCCTCCACTGTTACTATAAATACTGCCACAGCCCCTCCACTGTTACTATAAATACTGCCACAGCACAGCGCCTCCACTGTTACTATAAATACTGCCACAGCCCCTCCACTGTTACTATAAATACTGCCACAGCCCCTCCACTGTTACTATAAATACTGCCACAGCCCCTCCACTGTTACTATAAATACTGCCACAGCACAGCCCCTCCACTGTTACTATAAATACTGCCACAGCACAGCCCCTCCACTGTTACTATAAATACTGCCACAGCCCCTCCACTGTTACTATAAATACTGCCACAGCCCCTCCACTGTTACTATAAATACTGCCACAGCCCCTCCACTGTTACTATAAATACCACCACAGCACAGCCCCTCCACTGTTACTATAAATACTACCACAGCACAGCCCCTCCACTGTTACTACAAATACTGCCACAGCCCATCCACTGTTACTATAAATACTGCCACAGCCCCTCCACTGTTACTATAAATACTGCCACAGCACAGCCCCTCCACTGTTACTATAAATACTGCCACAGCCCCTCCACTGTTACTATAAATACTACCACAGCACAGCCCCTCCACTGTTACTATAAATACTGCCACAGCCCCTCCACTGTTACTATAAAAACTGCCACAGCACAGCCCCTCCACTGTTACTATAAATACTGCCACAGCCCCTCCACTGTTACTATAAATACTGCCACAGCCCCTCCACTGTTACTATAAATACTACCAGAGCACAGGCCCTCCACTGTTACTATAAATAGTACCACAGCCCCTCCACTGTTACTATAAATACTACCACAGCCCCTCCACTGTTACTATAAATACTGCCACAGCCACTCCACTGTTACTATAAATACGACCACAGCCCCTCCACTGTTACTATAAATACTGCCACAGCCCCTCCACTGTTACTATAAATACTGCCACAGCACAGCCCCTCCACTGTTACTATAAATACTGCCACAGCACAGCCCCTCCACTGTTACTATAAATACTGCCACAGCACAGCCCCTCCACTGTTACTATAAATACTGCCACAGCCCCTCCACTGTTACTATAAATACTGCCACAGCACAGCCCCTCCACTGTTACTATAAATACTACCACAGCACAGCCCCTCCACTGTTACTACAAATACTGGCACAGCCCCTCCACTGTTACTATAAATACTGCCACAGCCCCTCCACTGTTACTATAAATACTGCCACAGCCCCTCCACTGTTACTATAAATACTGCCACAGCCCCTCCACTGTTACTATAAATACTGCCACAGCCCCTCCACTGTTACTATAAATACTGCCACAGCACAGCCCCTCCACTGTTACTATAAATACTACCACAGCACAGCCCCTCCACTGTTACTACAAATACTGCCACAGCCCATCCACTGTTACTATAAATACTGCCACAGCCCCTCCACTGTTACTATAAATACTGCCACAGCACAGCCCCTCCACTGTTACTATAAATACTGCCACAGCCCCTCCACTGTTACTATAAATACTACCACAGCACAGCCCCTCCACTGTTACTATAAATACTGCCACAGCCCCTCCACTGTTACTATAAAAACTGCCACAGCACAGCCCCTCCACTGTTACTATAAATACTGCCACAGCCCCTCCACTGTTACTATAAATACTGCCACAGCCCCTCCACTGTTACTATAAATACTACCAGAGCACAGGCCCTCCACTGTTACTATAAATAGTACCACAGCCCCTCCACTGTTACTATAAATACTACCACAGCCCCTCCACTGTTACTATAAATACTGCCACAGCCACTCCACTGTTACTATAAATACGACCACAGCCCCTCCACTGTTACTATAAATACTGCCACAGCCCCTCCACTGTTACTATAAATACTGCCACAGCACAGCCCCTCCACTGTTACTATAAATACTGCCACAGCACAGCCCCTCCACTGTTACTATAAATACTGCCACAGCACAGCCCCTCCACTGTTACTATAAATACTGCCACAGCCCCTCCACTGTTACTATAAATACTACCACAGCACAGCCCCTCCACTGTTACTATAAATACTGCCACAGCCCCTCCACTGTTACTATAAATACTGCCACAGCCCCTCCACTGTTACTATAAATACTGCCACAGCACAGCGCCTCCACTGTTACTATAAATACTGCCACAGCCCCTCCACTGTTACTATAAATACTGCCACAGCCCCTCCACTGTTACTATAAATACTGCCACAGCCACTCCACTGTTACTATAAATACTGCCACAGCACAGCCCCTCCACTGTTACTATAAATACTGCCACAGCACAGCCCCTCCACTGTTACTATAAATACTGCCACAGCCCCTCCACTGTTACTATAAATACTGCCACAGCCCCTCCACTGTTACTATAAATACTGCCACAGCCCCTCCACTGTTACTATAAATACTGCCACAGCACAGCCCCTCCACTGTTACTATAAATACTGCCACAGCCCCTCCACTGTTACTATAAATACTGCCACAGCCCCTCCACTGTTACTATAAATACTGCCACAGCACAGCCCCTCCACTGTTACTATAAATACTACCACAGCACAGCCCCTCCACTGTTACTACAAATACTGCCACAGCCCCTCCACTGTTACTATAAATACTGCCACAGCCCCTCCACTGTTACTATAAATACTGCCACAGCCCCTCCACTGTTACTATAAATACTGCCACAGCCCCTCCACTGTTACTATAAATACTGCCACAGCACAGCCCCTCCACTGTTACTATAAATACTACCACAGCACAGCCCCTCCACTGTTACTACAAATACTGCCACAGCCCCTCCACTGTTACTATAAATACTGCCACAGCCCCTCCACTGTTACTATAAATACTGCCACAGCACAGGCCCTCCACTGTTACTATAAATACTGCCACAGCCCCTCCACTGTTACTATAAATACTACCACAGCACAGCCCCTCCACTGTTACTATAAATACTGCCACAGCACAGCCCCTCCACTTTTACTATAAATACTACCACAGCACAGCCCCTCCACTGTTACTATAAATACTGCCACAGCACAGCCCCTCCACTGTTACTATAAATACTGCCACAGCACAGCCCCTCCACTGTTACTATAAATACTGCCACAGCACAGCCCCTCCACTGTTACTATAAATACTACCACAGCACAGCCCCTCCACTGTTACTATAAATACTGCCACAGCCCCTCCACTGTTACTATAAATACTGCCACAGCACAGCCCCTCCACTGTTACTATAAATACTACCACAGCCCCTCCACTTTTACTATAAATACTGCCACAGCCCCTCCACTGTTACTATAAATACTGCCACAGCCCCTCCACTGTTACTATAAATACTGCCATAGCCCCTCCACTGTTACTATAAATACTGCCACAGCCCCTCCACTGTTACTATAAATACTGCCACAGCACAGCCCCTCCACTGTTACTATAAATACTACCACAGCACAGCCCCTCCACTGTTACTATAAATACTGCCACAGCCCCTCCACTGTTACTATAAATACTGCCACAGCCCCTCCACTGTTACTATAAATACTGCCACAGCACAGCGCCTCCACTGTTACTATAAATACTGCCACAGCCCCTCCACTGTTACTATAAATACTGCCACAGCCCCTCCACTGTTACTATAAATACTGCCACAGCCCCTCCACTGTTACTATAAATACTGCCACAGCACAGCCCCTCCACTGTTACTATAAATACTGCCACAGCACAGCCCCTCCACTTTTACTATAAATACTACCACAGCACAGCCCCTCCACTGTTACTATAAATACTGCCACAGCACAGCCCCTCCACTTTTACTATGAATACTACCATAGCACAGCCCCTCCACTGTTACTATAAATACTGCCACAGCACAGCCCCTCCACTGTTACTATAAATACTGCCACAGCCCCTCCACTGTTACTATAAATACTGCCACAGCACAGCCCCTCCACTGTTACTATAAATACTGCCACAGCACAGCCCCTCCACTGTTACTATAAATACTACCACAGCACAGCCCCTCCACTGTTACTATAAATACTGCCACAGCCCCTCCACTGTTACTATAAATACTGCCACAGCACAGCCCCTCCACTGTTACTATAAATACTACCACAGCCCCTCCACTTTTACTATAAATACTGCCACAGCCCCTCCACTGTTACTATAAATACTACCACAGCACAGCCCCTCCACTGTTACTACAAATACTGCCACAGCCCATCCACTGTTACTATAAATACTGCCACAGCCCCTCCACTGTTACTATAAATACTGCCACAGCACAGCCCCTCCACTGTTACTATAAATACTGCCACAGCCCCTCCACTGTTACTATAAATACTACCACAGCACAGCCCCTCCACTGTTACTATAAATACTGCCACAGCCCCTCCACTGTTACTATAAAAACTGCCACAGCACAGCCCCTCCACTGTTACTATAAATACTGCCACAGCCCCTCCACTGTTACTATAAATACTGCCACAGCCCCTCCACTGTTACTATAAATACTACCAGAGCACAGGCCCTCCACTGTTACTATAAATAGTACCACAGCCCCTCCACTGTTACTATAAATACTACCACAGCCCCTCCACTGTTACTATAAATACTGCCACAGCCACTCCACTGTTACTATAAATACGACCACAGCCCCTCCACTGTTACTATAAATACTGCCACAGCCCCTCCACTGTTACTATAAATACTGCCACAGCACAGCCCCTCCACTGTTACTATAAATACTGCCACAGCACAGCCCCTCCACTGTTACTATAAATACTGCCACAGCACAGCCCCTCCACTGTTACTATAAATACTGCCACAGCCCCTCCACTGTTACTATAAATACTGCCACAGCACAGCCCCTCCACTGTTACTATAAATACTACCACAGCACAGCCCCTCCACTGTTACTATAAATACTGCCACAGCCCCTCCACTGTTACTATAAATACTGCCACAGCCCCTCCACTGTTACTATAAATACTGCCACAGCACAGCGCCTCCACTGTTACTATAAATACTGCCACAGCCCCTCCACTGTTACTATAAATACTGCCACAGCCCCTCCACTGTTACTATAAATACTGCCACAGCCACTCCACTGTTACTATAAATACTGCCACAGCACAGCCCCTCCACTGTTACTATAAATACTGCCACAGCACAGCCCCTCCACTGTTACTATAAATACTGCCACAGCCCCTCCACTGTTACTATAAATACTGCCACAGCCCCTCCACAGTTACTATAAATACTGCCACAGCCCCTCCACTGTTACTATAAATACTGCCACAGCACAGCCCCTCCACTGTTACTATAAATACTGCCACAGCCCCTCCACTGTTACTATAAATACTGCCACAGCCCCTCCACTGTTACTATAAATACTGCCACAGCACAGCCCCTCCACTGTTACTATAAATACTACCACAGCACAGCCCCTCCACTGTTACTACAAATACTGCCACAGCCCCTCCACTGTTACTATAAATACTGCCACAGCCCCTCCACTGTTACTATAAATACTGCCACAGCCCCTCCACTGTTACTATAAATACTGCCACAGCCCCTCCACTGTTACTATAAATACTGCCACAGCACAGCCCCTCCACTGTTACTATAAATACTACCACAGCACAGCCCCTCCACTGTTACTACAAATACTGCCACAGCCCCTCCACTGTTACTATAAATACTGCCACAGCCCCTCCACTGTTACTATAAATACTGCCACAGCACAGGCCCTCCACTGTTACTATAAATACTGCCACAGCCCCTCCACTGTTACTATAAATACTACCACAGCACAGCCCCTCCACTGTTACTATAAATACTGCCACAGCACAGCCCCTCCACTTTTACTATAAATACTACCACAGCACAGCCCCTCCACTGTTACTATAAATACTGCCACAGCACAGCCCCTCCACTGTTACTATAAATACTGCCACAGCACAGCCCCTCCACTGTTACTATAAATACTGCCACAGCACAGCCCCTCCACTGTTACTATAAATACTACCACAGCACAGCCCCTCCACTGTTACTATAAATACTGCCACAGCCCCTCCACTGTTACTATAAATACTGCCACAGCACAGCCCCTCCACTGTTACTATAAATACTACCACAGCCCCTCCACTTTTACTATAAATACTGCCACAGCCCCTCCACTGTTACTATAAATACTGCCACAGCCCCTCCACTGTTACTATAAATACTGCCATAGCCCCTCCACTGTTACTATAAATACTGCCACAGCCCCTCCACTGTTACTATAAATACTGCCACAGCACAGCCCCTCCACTGTTACTATAAATACTACCACAGCACAGCCCCTCCACTGTTACTATAAATACTGCCACAGCCCCTCCACTGTTACTATAAATACTGCCACAGCCCCTCCACTGTTACTATAAATACTGCCACAGCACAGCGCCTCCACTGTTACTATAAATACTGCCACAGCCCCTCCACTGTTACTATAAATACTGCCACAGCCCCTCCACTGTTACTATAAATACTGCCACAGCCCCTCCACTGTTACTATAAATACTGCCACAGCACAGCCCCTCCACTGTTACTATAAATACTGCCACAGCACAGCCCCTCCACTTTTACTATAAATACTACCACAGCACAGCCCCTCCACTGTTACTATAAATACTGCCACAGCACAGCCCCTCCACTTTTACTATGAATACTACCATAGCACAGCCCCTCCACTGTTACTATAAATACTGCCACAGCACAGCCCCTCCACTGTTACTATAAATACTGCCACAGCCCCTCCACTGTTACTATAAATACTGCCACAGCACAGCCCCTCCACTGTTACTATAAATACTGCCACAGCACAGCCCCTCCACTGTTACTATAAATACTACCACAGCACAGCCCCTCCACTGTTACTATAAATACTGCCACAGCCCCTCCACTGTTACTATAAATACTGCCACAGCACAGCCCCTCCACTGTTACTATAAATACTACCACAGCCCCTCCACTTTTACTATAAATACTGCCACAGCCCCTCCACTGTTACTATAAATACTGCCACAGCCCCTCCACTGTTACTATAAATACTGCCATAGCCCCTCCACTGTTACTATAAATACTGCCACAGCCCCTCCACTGTTACTATAAATACTACCACAGCCCCTCCACTGTTACTATAAATACTGCCACAGCACAGCCCCTCCACTGTTACTATAAATACTACCACAGCACAGCCCCTCCACTGTTACTATAAATACTGCCACAGCCCCTCCACTGTTACTATAAATACTGCCACAGCCCCTCCACTGTTACTATAAATACTGCCACAGCACAGCGCCTCCACTGTTACTATAAATACTGCCACAGCCCCTCCACTGTTACTATAAATACTGCCACAGCCCCTCCACTGTTACTATAAATACTGCCACAGCCCCTCCACTGTTACTATAAATACTGCCACAGCACAGCCCCTCCACTGTTACTATAAATACTGCCACAGCACAGCCCCTCCACTGTTACTATAAATACTGCCACAGCCCCTCCACTGTTACTATAAATACTGCCACAGCCCCTCCACTGTTACTATAAATACTGCCACAGCACAGCCCCTCCACTGTTACTATAAATACTACCACAGCACAGCCCCTCCACTGTTACTACAAATACTGCCACAGCCCCTCCACTGTTACTATAAATACTGCCACAGCCCCTCCACTGTTACTATAAATACTGCCACAGCACAGCCCTTCCACTGTTACTATAAATACTGCCATAGCCCCTCCACTGTTACTATAAATACTACCACAGCACAGCCCCTCCACTGTTACTATAAATACTGCCACAGCCACTCCACTGTTACTATAAAAACTGCCACAGCACAGCCCCTCCACTGTTACTATAAATACTGCCACAGCCCCTCCACTGTTACTATAAATACTGCCACAGCCACTCCACTGTTACTATAAATACTACCAGAGCACAGGCCCTCCACTGTTACTATAAATACTACCACAGCCCCTCCACTGTTACTATAAATACTACCACAGCCCATCCACTGTTACTATAAATACTGCCACAGCCCCTCCACTGTTACTATAAATACGACCACAGCCCCTCCACTGTTACTATAAATACTGCCACAGCCCCTCCACTGTTACTATAAATACTGCCACAGCACAGCCCCTCCACTGTTACTATAAATACTGCCACAGCACAGCCCCTCCACTGTTACTATAAATACTGCCACAGCACAGCCCCTCCACTGTTACTATAAATACTGCCACAGCCCCTCCACTGTTACTATAAATACTACCACAGCACAGCCCCTCCACTGTTACTATAAATACTGCCACAGCCCCTCCACTGTTACTATAAATACTACCACAGCACAGCCCCTCCACTGTTACTATAAATACTGCCACAGCCCCTCCACTGTTACTATAAATACTGCCACACCACAGCCCCTCCACTGTTACTATAAATACTGCCACAGCCCCTCCACTGTTACTATAAATACTGCCACAGCCCCTCCACTGTTACTATAAATACTGCCACAGCCCCTCCACTGTTACTATAAATACTGCCACAGCCCCTCCACTGTTACTATAAATACTGCCACAGCCCCTCCACTGTTACTATAAATACTGCCACAGCCCCTCCACTGTTACTATAAATACTGCCACAGCCCCTCCACTGTTACTATAAATACTGCCACAGCCCCTCCACTGTTACTATAAATACTACCAGAGCACAGGCCCTCCACTGTTACTATAAATACTGCCACAGCACAGCCCCTCCACTGTTACTATAAATACTGCCACAGCCCCTCCACTGTTACTATAAATACTGCCACAGCACAGCCCCTCCACTGTTACTATAAATACCGCCACAGCCCCTCCACTGTTACTATAAATACTGCCACAGCCCCTCCACTGTTACTATAAATACTGCCACAGCCCCTCCACTGTTACTATAAATACTGCCACAGCCCCTCCACTGTTACTATAAATACTACCACAGCCCCTCCACTGTTACTATAAATACTACCACAGCCCCCCCACTGTTACTATAAATACTGCCACAGCCCCTCCACTGTTACTATAAATACAACCACAGCCCCTCCACTGTTACTATAAATACTGCCACAGCCCCTCCACTGTTACTATAAATACTGCCACAGCCCCTCCACTGTTACTATAAATACTGCCACAGCACAGCCCCTCCACTGTTACTATAAATACTGCCACAGCCCCTCCACTGTTACTATAAATACTGCCACAGCCCCTCCACTGTTACTATAAATACTGCCACAGCCCCTCCACTGTTACTATAAATACTGCCACAGCACAGCCCCTCCACTGTTACTATAAATACTACCACAGCACAGCCCCTCCACTGTTACTACAAATACTGCCACAGCCCCTCCACTGTTACTATAAATACTGCCACAGCCCCTCCACTGTTACTATAAATACCGCCACAGCACAGCCCCTCCACTGTTACTATAAATACTGCCACAGCCCCTCCACTGTTACTATAAATACTACCACAGCACAGCCCCTCCACTGTTACTATAAATACTGCCACAGCCCCTCCACTGTTACTATAAAAACTGCCACAGCACAGCCCCTCCACTGTTACTATAAATACTGCCACAGCCCCTCCACTGTTACTATAAATACTGCCACAGCCCCTCCACTGTTACTATAAATACTACCAGAGCACAGGCCCTCCACTGTTACTATAAATACTACCACAGCCCCTCCACTGTTACTATAAATACTACCACAGCCCCTCCACTGTTACTATAAATACTGCCACAGCCCCTCCACTGTTACTATAAATACGACCACAGCCCCTCCACTGTTACTATAAATACTGCCACAGCCCCTCCACTGTTACTATAAATACTGCCACAGCACAGCCCCTCCACTGTTACTATAAATACTGCCACAGCACAGCCCCTCCACTGTTACTATAAATACTGCCACAGCACAGCCCCTCCACTGTTAGTATAAATACTGTCACAGCCCCTCCACTGTTACTATAAATACTACCACAGCACAGCCCCTCCACTGTTACTATAAATAGTGCCACAGCCCCTCAACTGTTACTATAAATACTGCCACAGCCCCTCCACTGTTACTATAAATACTACCAAAGCACAGGCCCTCCACTGTTACTATAAATACTACCACAGCCCCTCCACTGTTACTATAAATACTACCACAGCCCCTCCACTGTTACTATAAATACTGCCACAGCCCCTCCACTGTTACTATAAATACGACCACAGCCCCTCCACTGTTACTATAAATACTGCCACAGCCCCTCCACTGTTACTATAAATACTGCTACAGCACAGCCCCTCCACTGTTACTATAAATACTGCCACAGCACAGCCCCTCCACTGTTACTATAAATACTGCCACAGCACAGCCCCTCCACTGTTACTATAAATACTGCCACAGCCCCTCCACTGTTACTATAAATACTGCCACAGCACAGCCCCTCCACTGTTACTATAAATACTACCACAGCACAGCCCCTCCACTGTTACTATAAATACTGCCACAGCCCCTCCACTGTTACTATAAATACTGCCACAGCCCCTCCACTGTTACTATAAATACTGCCACAGCACAGCGCCTCCACTGTTACTATAAATACTGCCACAGCCCCTCCACTGTTGCTATAAATACTGCCACAGCCCCTCCACTGTTACTATAAATACTGCCACAGCCCCTCCACTGTTACTATAAATACTGCCACAGCACAGCCCCTCCACTGTTACTATAAATACTGCCACAGCACAGCCCCTCCACTGTTACTATAAATACTGCCACAGCCCCTCCACTGTTACTATAAATACTACCACAGCACAGCCCCTCCACTGTTACTATAAATACTACCACAGCACAGCCCCTCCACTGTTACTATAAATACTGCCACAGCACAGCCCCTCCACTTTTACTATAAATACTACCACAGCACAGCCCCTCCACTGTTACTATAAATACTGCCACAGCCCCTCCACTGTTACTATAAATACTACCACAGCACAGCCCCTCCACTGTTACTATAAATACTGCCACAGCCCCTCCACTGTTACTATAAAAACTGCCACAGCAAAGCCCCTCCACTGTTACTATAAATACTGCCACAGCCCCTCCACTGTTACTATAAATACTGCCACAGCCCCTCCACTGTTACTATAAATACTACCAGAGCACAGGCCCTCCACTGTTACTATAAATACTGCCACAGCCCCTCCACTGTTACTATAAATACTGCCACAGCCCCTCCACTGTTACTATAAATACTGCCACAGCCCCTCCACTGTTACTATAAATACTACCAGAGCACAGCCCCTCCACTGTTACTATAAATACTGCCACAGCCCCTCCACTGTTACTATAAATACTGCCACAGCCCCTCCACTGTTACTATAAATACTACCAGAGCACAGGCCCTCCACTGTTACTATAAATACTGCCACAGCCCCTCCACTGTTACTATAAATACTGCCACAGCACAGCCCCTCCACTGTTACTATAAATACTGCCACAGCACAGCCCCTCCACTGTTACTATAAATACTGCCACAGCACAGCCCCTCCACTGTTAGTATAAATACTGTCACAGCCCCTCCACTGTTACTATAAATACTACCACAGCACAGCCCCTCCACTGTTACTATAAATAGTGCCACAGCCCCTCAACTGTTACTATAAATACTGCCACAGCCCCTCCACTGTTACTATAAATACTACCAGAGCACAGGCCCTCCACTGTTACTATAAATACTACCACAGCCCCTCCACTGTTACTATAAATACTACCACAGCCCCTCCACTGTTACTATAAATACTGCCACAGCCCCTCCACTGTTACTATAAATACGACCACAGCCCCTCCACTGTTACTATAAATACTGCCACAGCCCCTCCACTGTTACTATAAATACTGCCACAGCACAGCCCCTCCACTGTTACTATAAATACTGCCACAGCACAGCCCCTCCACTGTTACTATAAATACTGCCACAGCACAGCCCCTCCACTGTTACTATAAATACTGCCACAGCCCCTCCACTGTTACTATAAATACTGCCACAGCACAGCCCCTCCACTGTTACTATAAATACTACCACAGCACAGCCCCTCCACTGTTACTATAAATACTGCCACAGCCCCTCCACTGTTACTATAAATACTGCCACAGCCCCTCCACTGTTACTATAAATACTGCCACAGCACAGCGCCTCCACTGTTACTATAAATACTGCCACAGCCCCTCCACTGTTGCTATAAATACTGCCACAGCCCCTCCACTGTTACTATAAATACTGCCACAGCCCCTCCACTGTTACTATAAATACTGCCACAGCACAGCCCCTCCACTGTTACTATAAATACTGCCACAGCACAGCCCCTCCACTGTTACTATAAATACTGCCACAGCCCCTCCACTGTTACTATAAATACTACCACAGCACAGCCCCTCCACTGTTACTATAAATACTACCACAGCACAGCCCCTCCACTGTTACTATAAATACTGCCACAGCACAGCCCCTCCACTTTTACTATAAATACTACCACAGCACAGCCCCTCCACTGTTACTATAAATACTGCCACAGCCCCTCCACTGTTACTATAAATACTACCACAGCACAGCCCCTCCACTGTTACTATAAATACTGCCACAGCCCCTCCACTGTTACTATAAAAACTGCCACAGCACAGCCCCTCCACTGTTACTATAAATACTGCCACAGACCCTCCACTGTTACTATAAATACTGCCACAGCCCCTCCACTGTTACTATAAATACTACCAGAGCACAGGCCCTCCACTGTTACTATAAATACTACCACAGCCCCTCCACTGTTACTATAAATACTACCACAGCCCCTCCACTGTTACTATAAATACTGCCACAGCCCCTCCACTGTTACTATAAATACGACCACAGCCCCTCCACTGTTACTATAAATACTGCCACAGCCCCTCCACTGTTACTATAAATACTGCCACAGCACAGCCCCTCCACTGTTACTATAAATACTGCCACAGCACAGCCCCTCCACTGTTACTATAAATACTGCCACAGCACAGCCCCTCCACTGTTAGTATAAATACTGTCACAGCCCCTCCACTGTTACTATAAATACTACCACAGCACAGCCCCTCCACTGTTACTATAAATAGTGCCACAGCCCCTCAACTGTTACTATAAATACTGCCACAGCCCCTCCACTGTTACTATAAATACTACCAGAGCACAGGCCCTCCACTGTTGCTATAAATACTACCACAGCCCCTCCACTGTTACTATAAATACTACCACAGCCCCTCCACTGTTACTATAAATACTGCCACAGCCCCTCCACTGTTACTATAAATACGACCACAGCCCCTCCACTGTTACTATAAATACTGCCACAGCCCCTCCACTGTTACTATAAATACTGCCACAGCACAGCCCCTCCACTGTTACTATAAATACTGCCACAGCACAGCCCCTCCACTGTTACTATAAATACTGCCACAGCACAGCCCCTCCACTGTTACTATAAATACTGCCACAGCCCCTCCACTGTTACTATAAATACTGCCACAGCACAGCCCCTCCACTGTTACTATAAATACTACCAGAGCACAGGCCCTCCACTGTTGCTATAAATACTACCACAGCCCCTCCACTGTTACTATAAATACTACCACAGCCCCTCCACTGTTACTATAAATACTGCCACAGCCCCTCCACTGTTACTATAAATACGACCACAGCCCCTCCACTGTTACTATAAATACTGCCACAGCCCCTCCACTGTTACTATAAATACTGCCACAGCACAGCCCCTCCACTGTTACTATAAATACTGCCACAGCACAGCCCCTCCACTGTTACTATAAATACTGCCACAGCCCCTCCACTGTTACTATAAATACTACCAGAGCACAGGCCCTCCACTGTTGCTATAAATACTACCACAGCCCCTCCACTGTTACTATAAATACTACCACAGCCCCTCCACTGTTACTATAAATACTGCCCCAGCCCCTCCACTGTTACTATAAATACGACCACAGCCCCTCCACTGTTACTATAAATACTGCCACAGCCCCTCCACTGTTACTATAAATACTGCCACAGCACAGCCCCTCCACTGTTACTATAAATACTGCCACAGCACAGCCCCTCCACTGTTACTATAAATACTGCCACAGCACAGCCCCTCCACTGTTACTATAAATACTGCCACAGCCCCTCCACTGTTACTATAAATACTGCCACAGCACAGCCCCTCCACTGTTACTATAAATACTACCAGAGCACAGGCCCTCCACTGTTGCTATAAATACTACCACAGCCCCTCCACTGTTACTATAAATACTACCACAGCCCCTCCACTGTTACTATAAATACTGCCACAGCCCCTCCACTGTTACTATAAATACGACCACAGCCCCTCCACTGTTACTATAAATACTGCCACAGCCCCTCCACTGTTACTATAAATACTGCCACAGCACAGCCCCTCCACTGTTACTATAAATACTGCCACAGCACAGCCCCTCCACTGTTACTATAAATACTGCCACAGCACAGCCCCTCCACTGTTACTATAAATACTGCCACAGCCCCTCCACTGTTACTATAAATACTGCCACAGCACAGCCCCTCCACTGTTACTATAAATACTACCACAGCACAGCCCCTCCACTGTTACTATAAATACTGCCACAGCCCCTCCACTGTTACTATAAATACTGCCACAGCCCCTCCACTGTTACTATAAATACTGCCACAGCACAGCGCCTCCACTGTTACTATAAATACTGCCACAGCCCCTCCACTGTTACTATAAATACTGCCACAGCCCCTCCACTGTTACTATAAATACTGCCACAGCCCCTCCACTGTTACTATAAATACTGCCACAGCACAGCCCCTCCACTGTTACTATAAATACTGCCACAGCACAGCCCCTCCACTGTTACTATAAATACTGCCACAGCCCCTCCACTGTTACTATAAATACTACCACAGCACAGCCCCTCCACTGTTACTATAAATACTACCACAGCACAGCCCCTCCACTGTTACTATAAATACTGCCACAGCACAGCCCCTCCACTTTTACTATAAATACTACCACAGCACAGCCCCTCCACTGTTACTATAAATACTGCCACAGCACAGCCCCTCCACTGTTAGTATAAATACTGCCACAGCACAGCCCCTCCACTGTTACTATAAATACTGCCACAGCACAGCCCCTCCACTGTTACTATAAATACTACCACAGCACAGCCCCTCCACTGTTACTATAAATACTGCCACAGCCCCTCCACTGTTACTATAAATACTGCCACAGCACAGCCCCTCCACTGTTACTATAAATACTACCACAGCCCCTCCACTTTTACTATAAATACTGCCACAGCCCCTCCACTGTTACTATAAATACTGCCACAGCCCCTCCACTGTTACTATAAATACTGCCATAGCCCCTCCACTGTTACTATAAATACTGCCACAGCCCCTCCACTGTTACTATAAATACTGCCACAGCACAGCGCCTCCACTGTTACTATAAATACTGCCACAGCCCCTCCACTGTTACTATAAATACTGCCACAGCCCCTCCACTGTTACTATAAATACTGCCACAGCCCCTCCACTGTTACTATAAATACTGCCACAGCACAGCCCCTCCACTGTTACTATAAATACTGCCACAGCACAGCCCCTCCACTGTTACTATAAATACTGCCACAGCCCCTCCACTGTTACTATAAATACTACCACAGCACAGCCCCTCCACTGTTACTATAAATACTACCACAGCACAGCCCCTCCACTGTTACTATAAATACTGCCACAGCACAGCCCCTCCACTTTTACTATAAATACTACCACAGCACAGCCCCTCCACTGTTACTATAAATACTGCCACAGCACAGCCCCTCCACTGTTAGTATAAATACTGCCACAGCACAGCCCCTCCACTGTTACTATAAATACTGCCACAGCACAGCCCCTCCACTGTTACTATAAATACTACCACAGCACAGCCCCTCCACTGTTACTATAAATACTGCCACAGCCCCTCCACTGTTACTATAAATACTGCCACAGCACAGCCCCTCCACTGTTACTATAAATACTACCACAGCCCCTCCACTTTTACTATAAATACTGCCACAGCCCCTCCACTGTTACTATAAATACTGCCACAGCCCCTCCACTGTTACTATAAATACTGCCATAGCCCCTCCACTGTTACTATAAATACTGCCACAGCCCCTCCACTGTTACTATAAATACTACCACAGCCCCTCCACTGTTACTATAAATACTGCCACAGCACAGCCCCTCCACTGTTACTATAAATACTACCACAGCACAGCCCCTCCACTGTTACTATAAATACTGCCACAGCCCCTCCACTTTTACTATAAATACTGCCACAGCCCCTCCACTGTTACTATAAATACTGCCACAGCACAACGCCTCCACTGTTACTATAAATACTGCCACAGCACAGCCCCTCCACTGTTACTATAAATACTACCACAGCACAGCCCCTCCACTGTTACTATAAATACTGCCACAGCACAGCCCCTCCACTTTTACTATAAATACTACCACAGCACAGCCCCTCCACTGTTACTATAAATACTGCCACAGCCCCTCCACTGTTACTATAAATACTACCACAGCACAGCCCCTCCACTGTTACTATAAATACTGCCACAGCCCCTCCACTGTTACTATAAAAACTGCCACAGCACAGCCCCTCCACTGTTACTATAAATACTGCCACAGACCCTCCACTGTTACTATAAATACTGCCACAGCCCCTCCACTGTTACTATAAATACTACCAGAGCACAGGCCCTCCACTGTTACTATAAATACTACCACAGCCCCTCCACTGTTACTATAAATACTACCACAGCCCCTCCACTGTTACTATAAATACTGCCACAGCCCCTCCACTGTTACTATAAATACGACCACAGCCCCTCCACTGTTACTATAAATACTGCCACAGCCCCTCCACTGTTACTATAAATACTGCCACAGCACAGCCCCTCCACTGTTACTATAAATACTGCCACAGCACAGCCCCTCCACTGTTACTATAAATACTGCCACAGCACAGCCCCTCCACTGTTAGTATAAATACTGTCACAGCCCCTCCACTGTTACTATAAATACTACCACAGCACAGCCCCTCCACTGTTACTATAAATAGTGCCACAGCCCCTCAACTGTTACTATAAATACTGCCACAGCCCCTCCACTGTTACTATAAATACTACCAGAGCACAGGCCCTCCACTGTTGCTATAAATACTACCACAGCCCCTCCACTGTTACTATAAATACTACCACAGCCCCTCCACTGTTACTATAAATACTGCCACAGCCCCTCCACTGTTACTATAAATACGACCACAGCCCCTCCACTGTTACTATAAATACTGCCACAGCCCCTCCACTGTTACTATAAATACTGCCACAGCACAGCCCCTCCACTGTTACTATAAATACTGCCACAGCACAGCCCCTCCACTGTTACTATAAATACTGCCACAGCACAGCCCCTCCACTGTTACTATAAATACTGCCACAGCCCCTCCACTGTTACTATAAATACTGCCACAGCACAGCCCCTCCACTGTTACTATAAATACTACCAGAGCACAGGCCCTCCACTGTTGCTATAAATACTACCACAGCCCCTCCACTGTTACTATAAATACTACCACAGCCCCTCCACTGTTACTATAAATACTGCCACAGCCCCTCCACTGTTACTATAAATACGACCACAGCCCCTCCACTGTTACTATAAATACTGCCACAGCCCCTCCACTGTTACTATAAATACTGCCACAGCACAGCCCCTCCACTGTTACTATAAATACTGCCACAGCACAGCCCCTCCACTGTTACTATAAATACTGCCACAGCCCCTCCACTGTTACTATAAATACTACCAGAGCACAGGCCCTCCACTGTTGCTATAAATACTACCACAGCCCCTCCACTGTTACTATAAATACTACCACAGCCCCTCCACTGTTACTATAAATACTGCCCCAGCCCCTCCACTGTTACTATAAATACGACCACAGCCCCTCCACTGTTACTATAAATACTGCCACAGCCCCTCCACTGTTACTATAAATACTGCCACAGCACAGCCCCTCCACTGTTACTATAAATACTGCCACAGCACAGCCCCTCCACTGTTACTATAAATACTGCCACAGCACAGCCCCTCCACTGTTACTATAAATACTGCCACAGCCCCTCCACTGTTACTATAAATACTGCCACAGCACAGCCCCTCCACTGTTACTATAAATACTACCAGAGCACAGGCCCTCCACTGTTGCTATAAATACTACCACAGCCCCTCCACTGTTACTATAAATACTACCACAGCCCCTCCACTGTTACTATAAATACTGCCACAGCCCCTCCACTGTTACTATAAATACGACCACAGCCCCTCCACTGTTACTATAAATACTGCCACAGCCCCTCCACTGTTACTATAAATACTGCCACAGCACAGCCCCTCCACTGTTACTATAAATACTGCCACAGCACAGCCCCTCCACTGTTACTATAAATACTGCCACAGCACAGCCCCTCCACTGTTACTATAAATACTGCCACAGCCCCTCCACTGTTACTATAAATACTGCCACAGCACAGCCCCTCCACTGTTACTATAAATACTACCACAGCACAGCCCCTCCACTGTTACTATAAATACTGCCACAGCCCCTCCACTGTTACTATAAATACTGCCACAGCCCCTCCACTGTTACTATAAATACTGCCACAGCACAGCGCCTCCACTGTTACTATAAATACTGCCACAGCCCCTCCACTGTTACTATAAATACTGCCACAGCCCCTCCACTGTTACTATAAATACTGCCACAGCCCCTCCACTGTTACTATAAATACTGCCACAGCACAGCCCCTCCACTGTTACTATAAATACTGCCACAGCACAGCCCCTCCACTGTTACTATAAATACTGCCACAGCCCCTCCACTGTTACTATAAATACTACCACAGCACAGCCCCTCCACTGTTACTATAAATACTACCACAGCACAGCCCCTCCACTGTTACTATAAATACTGCCACAGCACAGCCCCTCCACTTTTACTATAAATACTACCACAGCACAGCCCCTCCACTGTTACTATAAATACTGCCACAGCACAGCCCCTCCACTGTTAGTATAAATACTGCCACAGCACAGCCCCTCCACTGTTACTATAAATACTGCCACAGCACAGCCCCTCCACTGTTACTATAAATACTACCACAGCACAGCCCCTCCACTGTTACTATAAATACTGCCACAGCCCCTCCACTGTTACTATAAATACTGCCACAGCACAGCCCCTCCACTGTTACTATAAATACTACCACAGCCCCTCCACTTTTACTATAAATACTGCCACAGCCCCTCCACTGTTACTATAAATACTGCCACAGCCCCTCCACTGTTACTATAAATACTGCCATAGCCCCTCCACTGTTACTATAAATACTGCCACAGCCCCTCCACTGTTACTATAAATACTGCCACAGCACAGCGCCTCCACTGTTACTATAAATACTGCCACAGCCCCTCCACTGTTACTATAAATACTGCCACAGCCCCTCCACTGTTACTATAAATACTGCCACAGCCCCTCCACTGTTACTATAAATACTGCCACAGCACAGCCCCTCCACTGTTACTATAAATACTGCCACAGCACAGCCCCTCCACTGTTACTATAAATACTGCCACAGCCCCTCCACTGTTACTATAAATACTACCACAGCACAGCCCCTCCACTGTTACTATAAATACTACCACAGCACAGCCCCTCCACTGTTACTATAAATACTGCCACAGCACAGCCCCTCCACTTTTACTATAAATACTACCACAGCACAGCCCCTCCACTGTTACTATAAATACTGCCACAGCACAGCCCCTCCACTGTTAGTATAAATACTGCCACAGCACAGCCCCTCCACTGTTACTATAAATACTGCCACAGCACAGCCCCTCCACTGTTACTATAAATACTACCACAGCACAGCCCCTCCACTGTTACTATAAATACTGCCACAGCCCCTCCACTGTTACTATAAATACTGCCACAGCACAGCCCCTCCACTGTTACTATAAATACTACCACAGCC
Source organism: Salmo salar (assembly GCF_965601325.2). Classification (NCBI taxonomy): domain Eukaryota; kingdom Metazoa; phylum Chordata; class Actinopteri; order Salmoniformes; family Salmonidae; genus Salmo; species Salmo salar. Next base: position 32,312,136 of record NC_138296.1, on the reverse strand, counting down.
CCTCCACTTTTACTATAAATACTGCCACAGCCCCTCCACTGTTACTATAAATACTGCCACAGCCCCTCCACTGTTACTATAAATACTGCCATAGCCCCTCCACTGTTACTATAAATACTGCCACAGCCCCTCCACTGTTACTATAAATACTACCACAGCCCCTCCACTGTTACTATAAATACTGCCACAGCACAGCCCCTCCACTGTTACTATAAATACTACCACAGCACAGCCCCTCCACTGTTACTATAAATACTGCCACAGCCCCTCCACTTTTACTATAAATACTGCCACAGCCCCTCCACTGTTACTATAAATACTGCCACAGCACAACGCCTCCACTGTTACTATAAATACTGCCACAGCCCCTCCACTGTTACTATAAATACTGCCACAGCCCCTCCACTGTTACTATAAATACTGCCACAGCCCCTCCACTGTTACTATAAATACTGCCACAGCACAGCCCCTCCACTGTTACTATAAATACTGCCACAGCACAGCCCCTCCACTGTTACTATAAATACTGCCACAGCCCCTCCACTGTTACTATAAATACTGCCACAGCCCCTCCACTGTTACTATAAATACTGCCACAGCCCCTCCACTGTTACTATAAATACTGCCACAGCACAGCCCCTCCACTGTTACTATAAATACTACCACAGCACAGCCCCTCCACTGTTACTACAAATACTGCCACAGCCCCTCCACTGTTACTATAAATACTGCCACAGCCCCTCCACTGTTACTATAAATACTGCCACAGCACAGCCCTTCCACTGTTACTATAAATACTGCCATAGCCCCTCCACTGTTACTATAAATACTACCACAGCACAGCCCCTCCACTGTTACTATAAATACTGCCACAGCCACTCCACTGTTACTATAAAAACTGCCACAGCACAGCCCCTCCACTGTTACTATAAATACTGCCACAGCCCCTCCACTGTTACTATAAATACTGCCACAGCCACTCCACTGTTACTATAAATACTACCAGAGCACAGGCCCTCCACTGTTACTATAAATACTACCACAGCCCCTCCTATGTTACTATAAATACTACCACAGCCCCTCCACTGTTACTATAAATACTGCCACAGCCCCTCCAATGTTACTATAAATACGACCACAGCCCCTCCACTGTTACTATAAATACTGCCACAGCCCCTCCACTGTTACTATAAATACTGCCACAGCACAGCCCCTCCACTGTTACTATAAATACTGCCACAGCACAGCCCCTCCACTGTTACTATAAATACTGCCACAGCCCCTCCACTGTTACTATAAATACTACCACAGCACAGCCCCTCCACTGTTACTATAAATACTGCCACAGCCCCTCCACTGTTACTATAAATACTACCACAGCACAGCCCCTCCACTGTTACTATAAATACTGCCACAGCCCCTCCACTGTTACTATAAATACTGCCACACCACAGCCCCTCCACTGTTACTATAAATACTGCCACAGCCCCTCCACTGTTACTATAAATACTGCCACAGCCCCTCCACTGTTACTATAAATACTGCCACAGCACAGCCCCTCCACTGTTACTATAAATACCGCCACAGCCCCTCCACTGTTACTATAAATACTGCCACAGCCCCTCCACTGTTACTATAAATACTGCCACAGCCCCTCCACTGTTACTATAAATACTGCCACAGCCCCTCCACTGTTACTATAAATACTACCACAGCCCCTCCACTGTTACTATAAATACTACCACAGCCCCTCTACTGTTACTATAAATACTGCCACAGCCCCTCCACTGTTACTATAAATACTGCCACAGCCCCTCCACTGTTACTATAAATACTGCCACAGCACAGGCGCTCCACTGTTACTATAAATACTGCCACAGCCCCTCCACTGTTACTATAAATACTGCCACAGCCCCTCCACTGTTACTATAAATACTGCCACAGCCCCTCCACTGTTACTATAAATACTGCCACAGCACAGCCCCTCCACTGTTACTATAAATACTACCACAGCACAGCCCCTCCACTGTTACTACAAATACTGCCACAGCCCCTCCACTGTTACTATAAATACTGCCACCGTCCCTCCACTGTTACTATAAATACTGCCACAGCACAGCCCCTCCACTGTTACTATAAATACTGCCACAGCCCCTCCACTGTTACTATAAATACTACCACAGCACAGCCCCTCCACTGTTACTATAAATACTGCCACAGCCCCTCCACTGTTACTATAAAAACTGCCACAGCACAGCCCCTCCACTGTTACTATAAATACTGCCACAGCCCCTCCACTGTTACTATAAATACTGCCACAGCCCCTCCACTGTTACTATAAATACTACCAGAGCACAGGCCCTCCACTGTTACTATAAATACTACCACAGCCCCTCCACTGTTACTATAAATACTACCACAGCCCCTCCACTGTTACTATAAATACTGCCACAGCCCCTCCACTGTTACTATAAATACGACCACAGCCCCTCCACTGTTACTATAAATACTGCCACAGCCCCTCCACTGTTACTATAAATACTGCCACAGCACAGCCCCTCCACTGTTACTATAAATACTGCCACAGCACAGCCCCTCCACTGTTACTATAAATACTGCCACAGCACAGCCCCTCCACTGTTAGTATAAATACTGTCACAGCCCCTCCACTGTTACTATAAATACTACCACAGCACAGCCCCTCCACTGTTACTATAAATAGTGCCACAGCCCCTCAACTGTTACTATAAATACTGCCACAGCCCCTCCACTGTTACTATAAATACTGCCACAGCCCCTCCACTGTTACTATAAATACTGCCACAGCACAGCCCCTCCACTGTTACTATAAATACTGCCACAGCCCCTCCACTGTTACTATAAATACTGCCACAGCACAGCCCCTCCACTGTTACTATAAATACTGCCACAGCACAGCCCCTCCACTGTTACTATAAATACTGCCACAGCACAGCCCCTCCACTGTTACTATAAATACTACCACAGCACAGCCCCTCCACTGTTACTATAAATACTGCCACAGCACAGCCCCTCCACTGTTACTATAAATACTGCCACAGCCCCTCCACTGTTACTATAAATACTGCCACAGCCCCTCCACTGTTACTATAAATACTACCACAGCACAGCCCCTCCACTGTTACTATAAATACTGCCACAGCCCCTCCACTGTTACTATAAATACTGCCACAGCCCCTCCACTGTTACTATAAATACTGCCACAGCCCCTCCACTGTTACTATAAATACTACCAGAGCACAGGCCCTCCACTGTTACTATAAATACCGCCACAGCCCCTCCACTGTTACTATAAATACTGCCACAGCCCCTCCACTGTTACTATAAATACTGCCACAGCCCCTCCACTGTTACTATAAATACTGCCACAGCCCCTCCACTGTTACTATAAATACTACCACAGCCCCTCCACTGTTACTATAAATACTGCCACAGCACAGCCCCTCCACTGTTACTATAAATACTGCCACAGCACAGCCCCTCCACTGTTACTATAAATACTGCCACAGCCCCTCCACTGTTACTATAACTACTGCCACAGCCCCTCCACTGTTACTATAAATACTGCCACAACCCCTCCACTGTTACTATAAATACTACCACAGCACAGCCCCTCCACTGTTACTATAAATACTGCCACAGCCCCTCCACTGTTACTATAAATACTACCACAGCACAGCCCCTCCACTGTTACTATAAATACTGCCACAGCCCCTCCACTGTTACTATAAATACTACCACAGCACAGCCCCTCCACTGTTACTATAAATACTGCCACAGCCCCTCCACTGTTACTATAAATACTGCCACACCACAGCCCCTCCACTGTTACTATAAATACTGCCACAGCCCCTCCACTGTTACTATAAATACTGCCACAGCCCCTCCACTGTTACTATAAATACTGCCACAGCCCCTCCACTGTTACTATAAATACTGCCACAGCACAGCCCCTCCACTGTTACTATAAATACTGCCACAGCCCCTCCACTGTTACTATAAATACTGCCACAGCCCCTCCACTGTTACTATAAATACTGCCACAGCCCCTCCACTGTTACTATAAATACTGCCACAGCCCCTCCACTGTTACTATAAATACTGCCACAGCCCCTCCACTGTTACTATAAATACTGCCACAGCCCCTCCACTGTTACTATAAATACTGCCACAGCACAGCCCCTCCACTGTTACTATAAATACTGCCACAGCCCCTCCACTGTTACTATAAATACTGCCACAGCCCCTCCACTGTTACTATAAATACTGCCACAGCACAGCCCCTCCACTGTTACTATAAATACTGCCACAGCACAGCCCCTCCACTGTTACTATAAATACTGCCACAGCACAGCCCCTCCACTGTTAGTATAAATACTGCCACAGCCCCTCCACTGTTACTATACATACTACCACAGCACAGCCCCTCCACTGTTACTATAAATACTGCCACAGCCCCTCCACTGTTACTATAAATACTGCCACAGCCCCTCCACTGTTACTATAAATACTGCCACAGCCCCTCCACTGTTACTATAAATACTGCCACAGCACAGCCCCTCCACTGTTACTATAAATACTGCCACAGCCCCTCCACTGTTACTATAAATACTGCCACAGCCCCTCCACTGTTACTATAAATACTGCCACAGCACAACCCCTCCACTGTTACTATAAATACTGCCACAGCACAGCCCCTCCACTGTTACTATAAATACTGCCACAGCACAGCCCCTCCACTGTTAGTATAAATACTGCCACAGCCCCTCCACTGTTACTATAAATACTACCACAGCACAGCCCCTCCACTGTTACTATAAATACTGCCACAGCCCCTCCACTGTTACTATAAATACTGCCACAGCCCCTCCACTGTTACTATAAATACGACCACAGCCCCTCCACTGTTACTATAAATACTGCCACAGCCCCTCCACTGTTACTATAAATACTGCCACAGCCCCTCCACTGTTACTATAAATACTGCCACAGCACAGCCCCTCCACTGTTACTATAAATACTGCCACAGCACAGCCCCTCCACTGTTACTATAAATACTGCCACAGCCCCTCCACTGTTACTATAAATACTGCCACACCACAGCCCCTCCACTGTTACTATAAATACTGCCACAGCCCCTCCACTGTTACTATAAATACTGCCACAGCCCCTCCACTGTTACTATAAATACTGCCACAGCACAGCCCCTCCACTGTTACTATAAATACCGCCACAGCCCCTCCACTGTTACTATAAATACTGCCACAGCCCCTCCACTGTTACTATAAATACTACCACAGCCACTCCACTGTTACTATAAATACTACCACAGCCCCTCCACTGTTACTATAAATACTGCCACAGCCCCTCCACTGTTACTATAAATACTGCCACAGCCCCTCCACTGTTACTATAAATACTACCACAGCCCCTCCACTGTTACTATAAATACTACCACAGCCCCTCCACTGTTACTATGAATACTGCCACAGCCCCTCCACTGTTACTATAAATACTGCCACAGCCCCTCCACTGTTACTATAAATACTGCCACAGCACAGCCCCTCCACTGTTACTATAAATACTGCCACAGCCCCTCCACTGTTACTATAAATACTGCCACAGCCACTCCACTGTTACTATAAATACTGCCACAGCCCCTCCACTGTTACTATAAATACTGCCACAGCACAGCCCCTCCACTGTTACTATAAATACTACCACAGCACAGCCCCTCCACTGTTACTACAAATACTGCCACAGCCCCTCCACTGTTACTATAAATACTGCCACAGCCCCCCCACTGTTACTATAAATACTACCACAGAACAGCCCCTCCACTGTTACTATAAATACTGCCACAGCCCCTCCACTGTTACTATAAAAAATGCCACACCACAGCCCCTCCACTGTTACTATAAATACTGCCACAGCCCCTCCACTGTTACTATAAATACTGCCACAGCCCCTCCACTGTTACTATAAATACTACCAGAGCACAGGCCCTCCACTGTTACTATAAATACTACCACAGCCCCTCCACTGTTACTATAAATACTGCCACAGCCCCTCCACTGTTACTAGAAATACTACCACAGCCCCTCCACTGTTACTATAAATACTGCCACAGCACAGCCCCTCCACTGTTACTATAAATACTCCCACAGCACAGCCCCTCCACTGTTACTATAAATACTGCCACAGCACAGCCCCTCCACTGTTACTATAAATACTGCCACAGCCCCTCCACTGTTACTATAAATACTGCCACAGCCCCTCCACTGTTACTATAAATACTGCCACAACCCCTCCACTGTTACTATAAATACTACCACAGCACAGCCCCTCCACTGTTACTATAAATACTGCCACAGCCCCTCCACTGTTACTATAAATACTACCACAGCACAGCCCCTCCACTGTTACTATAAATACTGCCACAGCCCCTCCACTGTTACTATAAATACTACCACAGCACAGCCCCTCCACTGTTACTATAAATACTGCCACAGCCCCTCCACTGTTACTATAAATACTGCCACACCACAGCCCCTCCACTGTTACTATAAATACTGCCACAGCACCTCCACTGTTACTATAAATACTGCCACAGCCCCTCCACTGTTACTATAAATACTGCCACAGCCCCTCCACTGTTACTATAAATACTGCCACAGCACAGCCCCTCCACTGTTACTATAAATACTGCCACAGCCCCTCCACTGTTACTATAAATACTGCCACAGCCCCTCCACTGTTACTATAAATACTGCCACAGCCCCTCCACTGTTACTATAAATACTGCCACAGCCCCTCCACTGTTACTATAAATACTGCCACAGCCCCTCCACTGTTACTATAAATACTACCACAGCCCCTCCACTGTTACTATAAATACTACCACAGCCCCTCCACTGTTACTATAAATACTGCCACAGCCCCTCCACTGTTACTATAAATACTGCCACAGCCCCTCCACTGTTACTATAAATACTGCCACAGCACAGCCCCTCCACTGTTACTATAAATACTGCCACAGCCCCTACACTGTTACTATAAATACTGCCACAGCCCCTCCACTGTTACTATAAATACTGCCACAGCCCCTCCACTGTTACTATAAATACTGCCACAGCCCCTTCACTGTTACTATAAATACTGCCACAGCCCCTCCACTGTTACTATAAATACTGCCACAGCACAGCCCCTCCACTGTTACTATAAATACTGCCACAGCACAGCCCCTCCACTGTTACTATAAATACTGCCACAGCCCCTCCACTGTTACTATAAATACTACCACAGCACAGCCCCTCCACTGTTACTATAAATACTACCACAGCACAGCCCCTCCACTGTTACTATAAATACTGCCACAGCACAGCCCCTCCACTTTTACTATAAATACTACCACAGCACAGCCCCTCCACTGTTACTACAAATACTGCCACAGCACAGCCCCTCCACTGTTAGTATAAATACTGCCACAGCACAGCCCCTCCACTGTTACTATAAATACTGCCACAGCACAGCCCCTCCAATGTTACTATAAATACTACCACAGGCCCTCCACTGTTACTATAAATACTGCCACAGCCCCTCCACTGTTACTATAAATACTGCCACAGCCCCTCCACTGTTACTATAAATACTGCCACAGCCCCTCCACTGTTACTATAAATACTGCCACAGCCCCTCCACTGTTACTATAAATACTGCCACAACCCCTCCACTGTTACTATAAATACTACCACAGCACAGCCCCTCCACTGTTACTATAAATACTGCCACAGCCCCTCCACTGTTACTATAAATACTACCACAGCACAGCCCCTCCACTGTTACTATAAATACTGCCACAGCCCCTCCACTGTTACTATAAATACTACCACAGCACAGCCCCTCCACTGTTACTATAAATACTGCCACATCCCCTCCACTGTTACTATAAATACTACCACAGCACAGCCCCTCCACTGTTACTATAAATACTGCCACAGCCCCTCCACTGTTACTATAAATACTGCCACAGCACAGCCCCTCCACTGTTACTATAAATACTGCCACAGCCCCTCCACTGTTACTATAAATACTGCCACAGCCCCTCCACTGTTACTATAAATACTGCCACAGCCCCTCCACTGTTACTATAAATACTGCCACAGCCCCTCCACTGTTACTATAAATACTGCCACAGCCCCTCCACTGTTACTATAAATACTACCACAGCCCCTCCACTGTTACTATAAATACTACCACAGCCCCTCCACTGTTACTATAAATACTGCCACAGCCCCTCCACTGTTACTATAAATACTGCCACAGCCCCTCCACTGTTACTATAAATACTGCCACAGCACAGCCCCTCCACTGTTACTATAAATACTGCCACAGCCCCTACACTGTTACTATAAATACTGCCACAGCCCCTCCACTGTTACTATAAATACTGCCACAGCCCCTCCACTGTTACTATAAATACTGCCACAGCCCCTTCACTGTTACTATAAATACTGCCACAGCCCCTCCACTGTTACTATAAATACTGCCACAGCACAGCCCCTCCACTGTTACTATAAATACTGCCACAGCACAGCCCCTCCACTGTTACTATAAATACTGCCACAGCCCCTCCACTGTTACTATAAATACTACCACAGCACAGCCCCTCCACTGTTACTATAAATACTACCACAGCACAGCCCCTCCACTGTTACTATAAATACTGCCACAGCACAGCCCCTCCACTTTTACTATAAATACTACCACAGCACAGCCCCTCCACTGTTACTACAAATACTGCCACAGCACAGCCCCTCCACTGTTAGTATAAATACTGCCACAGCACAGCCCCTCCACTGTTACTATAAATACTGCCACAGCACAGCCCCTCCAATGTTACTATAAATACTACCACAGGCCCTCCACTGTTACTATAAATACTGCCACAGCCCCTCCACTGTTACTATAAATACTGCCACAGCCCCTCCACTGTTACTATAAATACTGCCACAGCCCCTCCACTGTTACTATAAATACTGCCACAGCCCCTCCACTGTTACTATAAATACTGCCACAACCCCTCCACTGTTACTATAAATACTACCACAGCACAGCCCCTCCACTGTTACTATAAATACTGCCACAGCCCCTCCACTGTTACTATAAATACTACCACAGCACAGCCCCTCCACTGTTACTATAAATACTGCCACAGCCCCTCCACTGTTACTATAAATACTACCACAGCACAGCCCCTCCACTGTTACTATAAATACTGCCACATCCCCTCCACTGTTACTATAAATACTACCACAGCACAGCCCCTCCACTGTTAATATAAATACTACCACAGCCCCTCCACTGTTACTATAAATACTGCCACAGCACAGCCCCTCCACTTTTACTATAAATACTACCACAGCACAGCCCCTCCACTGTTACTATAAATACTGCCACAGCACAGCCCTCCACTGTTAGTATAAATACTGCCACAGCACAGCCCCTCCACTGTTACGATAAATACTGCCACAGCACAGCCCCTCCACTGTTACTATAAATACTGCCACAGCCCCTCCAATGTTACTATAAATACTGCCACAGTCCCTCCACTGTTACTATAAATACTGCCACAGCCCCTCCACTGTTACTATAAATACTGCCACAGCCCTCCACTGTTACTATAAATACTGCCACAGCCCCTCCACTGTTACTATAAATACTACCAGAGCACAGGCCCTCCACTGTTACTATAAATACTACCACAGCCCCTCCACTGTTACTATAAATACTACCACAGCCCCTCCACTGTTACTATAAATACTGCCACAGCCCCTCCACTGTTACTATAAATACTGCCACAGCCCCTCCACTGTTACTATAAATACGACCACAGCCCCTCCACTGTTACTATAAATACTGCCACAGCCCCTCCACTGTTACTATAAATACTGCCACAGCACAGCCCCTCCACTGTTACTATAAATACTGCCACAGCACAGCCCCTCCACTGTTACTATAAATACTGCCACAGCACAGCCCCTCCACTGTTAGTATAAATACTGCCACAGCCCCTCCACTGTTACTATAAATACTACCACAGCACAGCCCCTCCACTGTTACTATAAATACTGCCACAGCCCCTCCACTGTTACTATAAATACTGCCACAGCCCCTCCACTGTTACTATAAATACTGCCACAGCACAGCCCCTCCACTGTTACTATAAATACCGCCACAGCCCCTCCACTGTTACTATAAATACTGCCACAGCCCCTCCACTGTTACTATAAATACTGCCACAGCCCCTCCACTGTTACTAGAAATACTACCACAGCCCCTCCACTGTTACTATAAATACTGCCACAGCACAGCCCCTCCACTGTTACTATAAATACTGCCACAGCACAGCCCCTCCACTGTTACTATAAATACTGCCACAGCACAGCCCCTCCACTGTTACTATAAATACTGCCACAGCCCCTCCACTGTTACTATAAATACTGCCACAGCCCCTCCACTGTTACTATAAATACTGCCACAACCCCTCCACTGTTACTATAAATACTACCACAGCACAGCCCCTCCACTGTTACTATAAATACTGCCACAGCCCCTCCACTGTTACTATAAATACTACCACAGCACAGCCCCTCCACTGTTACTATAAATACTGCCACAGCACAGCCCCTCCACTGTTACTATAAATACTACCACAGCCTCTCCACTGTTACTATAAATACTACCACAGCACAGCCCTTCCACTGTTACTATAAATACTACCACAGCACAGCCCCTCCACTGTTACTATAAATACTGCCACAGCCCCTCCACTGTTACTATAAATACTGCCACAGCCCCTCCACTGTTACTATAAATACTACCACAGCACAGCCCCTCCACTGTTACTATAAATACTGCCACAGCCCCTCCACTGTTACTATAAATACTACCACAGCCCCTCCACTGTTACTATAAATACTGCCACAGCCCCTCCACTGTTACTATAAATACTGCCACAGCCCTCCACTGTTACTATAAATACTACCACAGCCCCTCCACTGTTACTATAAATACTACCACAGCCCCTCCACTGTTACTATAAATCCTGCCACAGCCCCTCCACTGTTACTATAAATACTGCCACAGCCCCTCCACTGTTACTATAAATACTGCCACAGCCCCTCCACTGTTACTATAAATACTGCCACAGCCCCTCCACTGTTACTATAAATACTGCCACAACCCCTCCACTGTTACTATAAATACTACCACAGCACAGCCCCTCCACTGTTACTATAAATACTGCCACAGCCCCTCCACTGTTACTATAAATACTACCACAGCACAGCCCCTCCACTGTTACTATAAATACTGCCACAGCCCCTCCACTGTTACTATAAATACTACCACAGCACAGCCCCTCCACTGTTACTATAAATACTACCACAGCCCCTCCACTGTTACTATAAATACTGCCACAGCACAGCCCCTCCACTTTTACTATAAATACTACCACAGCACAGCCCCTCCACTGTTACTATAAATACTGCCACAGCACAGCCCCTCCACTGTTAGTATAAATACTGCCACAGCACAGCCCCTCCACTGTTACTATAAATACTGCCACAGCACAGCCCCTCCACTGTTACTATAAATACTGCCACAGCCCCTCCACTGTTACTATAAATACTGCCACAGCCCCTCCACTGTTACTATAAATACTGCCACAGCCCCTCCACTGTTACTATAAATACTGCCACAGCCCTCCACTGTTACTATAAGTACTGCCACAGCCCCTCCACTGTTACTATAAATACTACCACAACCCCTCCACTGTTACTATAAATACTGCCACAGCCCCTCCACTGTTACTATAAATACTGCCACAGCCCCTCCACTGTTACTATAAATACTGCCACAGCCCCTCCACTGTTACTATAAATACTGCCACAGCCCCTCCACTGTTACTATAAATACTACCACAGCACAGCCCATCCACTGTTACTATAAATACTGCCACAGCCCCTCCACTGTTACTATAAATACTACCACAGCACAGCCCCTCCACTGTTACTATAAATACTGCCACATCCCCTCCACTGTTACTATAAATACTACCACAGCACAGCCCCTCCACTGTTACTATAAATACTACCACAGCCCCTCCACTGTTACTATAAATACTGCCACAGCCCCTCCACTGTTACTATAAATACTACCACAGCACAGCCCCTCCACTGTTACTATAAATACTACCACAGCACAGCCCCTCCACTGTTAGTATAAATACTGTCACAGCACAGCCCCTCCACTGTTACTATAAATACTGCCACAGCACAGCCCCTCCACTGTTACTATAAATACTGCCACAGCCCCTCCACTGTTACTATAAATACTGCCACAGCCCCTCCACTGTTACTATAAATACTGCCACAGCCCCTCCACTGTTACTATAAATACTGCCACAGCCCCTCCACTGTTACTATAAATACTGCCACAGCACAGCCCCTCCACTGTTACTATAAATACTGCCACAGCCCCTCCACTGTTACTATAAATACTTCCACAGCCCCTCCACTGTTACTATAAATACTGCCACAGCCCCTCCACTGTTACTATAAATACCACCACAGCACAGCCCCTCCACTGTTACTATAAATACTACCACAGCACAGCCCATCCACTGTTACTATAAATACTGCCACAACCCCTCCACTGTTACTATAAATACTACCACAGCACAGCCCCTCCACTGTTACTATAAATACTGCCACATCCCCTCCACTGTTACTATAAATACTACCACAGCACAGCCCCTCCACTGTTACTATAAATACTACCACAGCCCCTCCACTGTTACTATAAATACTGCCACAGCCCCTCCACTGTTACTATAAATACTACCACAGCACAGCCCCTCCACTGTTACTATAAATACTACCACAGCACAGCCCCTCCACTGTTAGTATAAATACTGTCACAGCACAGCCCCTCCACTGTTACTATAAATACTGCCACAGCACAGCCCCTCCACTGTTACTATAAATACTGCCACAGCCCCTCCACTGTTACTATAAATACTGCCACAGCCCCTCCACTGTTACTATAAATACTGCCACAGCCCCTCCACTGTTACTATAAATACTGCCACAGCCCTCCACTGTTACTATAAATACTGCCACAGCCCCTCCACTGTTACTATAAATACTGCCACAACCCCTCCACTGTTACTATAAATACTGCCACAGCCCCTCCACTGTTACTATAAATACTGCCACAGCCCCTCCACTGTTACTATAAATACTGCCACAGCCCCTCCACTGTTACTATAAATACTGCCACAACCCCTCCACTGTTACTATAAATATTACCACAGCACAGCCCCTCCACTGTTACTATAAATACTGCCACAGCCCCTCCACTGTTACTATAAATACTACCACAGCACAGCCCATCCACTGTTACTATAAATACTGCCACAGCCCCTCCACTGTTACTATAAATACTACCACAGCACAGCCCCTCCACTGTTACTATAAATACTGCCACATCCCCTCCACTGTTACTATAAATACTACCACAGCACAGCCCCTCCACTGTTACTATAAATACTACCACAGCCCCTCCACTGTTACTATAAATACTGCCACAGCACAGCCCCTCCACTGTTACTATAAATACTGCCACAGCCCCTCCACTGTTACTATAAATACTACCACAGCACAGCCCCTCCACTGTTACTATAAATACTGCCACAGCCCCTCCACTGTAACTATAAATACTGCCACAGCCCCTCCACTGTTACTATAAATACTACCACAGCACAGCCCCTCCACTGTTACTATAAATACTACCACCGCCCCTCCACTGTTACTATAAATACTACCACAGCACAGCCCCTCCACTGTTACTATAAATACTGCCACAGCCCCTCCACTGTTACTATAAATACTGCCACAGCCCCTCCACTGTTACTATAAATACTGCCACAGCCCCTCCACTGTTACTATAAATACTACCACAGCCCCTCCACTGTTACTATAAATACTGCCACAGCCCCTCCACTGTTACTATAAATACTGCCACAGCCCCTCCACTGTTACTATAAATACTACCACAGCACAGCCCCTCCACTGTTACTATAAATACTGCCACAGCCCCTCCACTGTTACTATAAATACTGTCACAGCCCCTCCACTGTTACTATAAATACTACCACAGCACAGCCCCTCCACTGTTACTATAAATACTACCACAGCCCCTCCACTGTTACTATAAATACTGCCACAGCCCCTCCACTGTTACTATAAATACTGCCACAGCACAGCCCCTCCACTGTTACTATAAATACTGCCACAGGCCCTCCACTGTTACTATAAATACTACCACAGCCCCTCCACTGTTACTATAAATACTTCCACAGCCCCTCCACTGTTACTATAAATACTGCCACAGCCCCTCCACTGTTACTATAAATACTACCACAGCACAGCCCCTCCACTGTTACTATAAATACTGCCACAGCACAGCCCCTCCACTGTTACTATAAATACTGCCACAGCCCCTCCACTGTTACTATAACTACTGCCACAGCCCCTCCACTGTTACTATAAATACTGCCACAACCCCTCCACTGTTACTATAAATACTACCACAGCACAGCCCCTCCACTGTTACTATAAATACTGCCACAGCCCCTCCACTGTTACTATAAATACTACCACAGCACAGCCCCTCCACTGTTACTATAAATACTGCCACAGCCCCTCCACTGTTACTATAAATACTACCACAGCACAGCCCCTCCACTGTTACTATAAATACTGCCACAGCCCCTCCACTGTTACTATAAATACTGCCACACCACAGCCCCTCCACTGTTACTATAAATACTGCCACAGCCCCTCCACTGTTACTATAAATACTGCCACAGCCCCTCCACTGTTACTATAAATACTGCCACAGCCCCTCCACTGTTACTATAAATACTGCCACAGCACAGCCCCTCCACTGTTACTATAAATACTGCCACAGCCCCTCCACTGTTACTATAAATACTGCCACAGCCCCTCCACTGTTACTATAAATACTGCCACAGCCCCTCCACTGTTACTATAAATACTGCCACAGCCCCTCCACTGTTACTATAAATACTGCCACAGCCCCTCCACTGTTACTATAAATACTGCCACAGCCCCTCCACTGTTACTATAAATACTGCCACAGCACAGCCCCTCCACTGTTACTATAAATACTGCCACAGCCCCTCCACTGTTACTATAAATACTGCCACAGCCCCTCCACTGTTACTATAAATACTGCCACAGCACAGCCCCTCCACTGTTACTATAAATACTGCCACAGCACAGCCCCTCCACTGTTACTATAAATACTGCCACAGCACAGCCCCTCCACTGTTAGTATAAATACTGCCACAGCCCCTCCACTGTTACTATACATACTACCACAGCACAGCCCCTCCACTGTTACTATAAATACTGCCACAGCCCCTCCACTGTTACTATAAATACTGCCACAGCCCCTCCACTGTTACTATAAATACTGCCACAGCCCCTCCACTGTTACTATAAATACTGCCACAGCACAGCCCCTCCACTGTTACTATAAATACTGCCACAGCCCCTCCACTGTTACTATAAATACTGCCACAGCCCCTCCACTGTTACTATAAATACTGCCACAGCACAACCCCTCCACTGTTACTATAAATACTGCCACAGCACAGCCCCTCCACTGTTACTATAAATACTGCCACAGCACAGCCCCTCCACTGTTAGTATAAATACTGCCACAGCCCCTCCACTGTTACTATAAATACTACCACAGCACAGCCCCTCCACTGTTACTATAAATACTGCCACAGCCCCTCCACTGTTACTATAAATACTGCCACAGCCCCTCCACTGTTACTATAAATACGACCACAGCCCCTCCACTGTTACTATAAATACTGCCACAGCCCCTCCACTGTTACTATAAATACTGCCACAGCCCCTCCACTGTTACTATAAATACTGCCACAGCACAGCCCCTCCACTGTTACTATAAATACTGCCACAGCACAGCCCCTCCACTGTTACTATAAATACTGCCACAGCCCCTCCACTGTTACTATAAATACTGCCACACCACAGCCCCTCCACTGTTACTATAAATACTGCCACAGCCCCTCCACTGTTACTATAAATACTGCCACAGCCCCTCCACTGTTACTATAAATACTGCCACAGCACAGCCCCTCCACTGTTACTATAAATACCGCCACAGCCCCTCCA
Organism: Salmo salar; assembly: GCF_965601325.2. Classification (NCBI taxonomy): domain Eukaryota; kingdom Metazoa; phylum Chordata; class Actinopteri; order Salmoniformes; family Salmonidae; genus Salmo; species Salmo salar. The sequence goes on along the minus strand of NC_138296.1, from coordinate 32,295,799 downwards.
CTGTTACTATAAATACTGCCACAGCCCCTCCACTGTTACTATAAATACTACCACAGCCACTCCACTGTTACTATAAATACTACCACAGCCCCTCCACTGTTACTATAAATACTGCCACAGCCCCTCCACTGTTACTATAAATACTGCCACAGCCCCTCCACTGTTACTATAAATACTACCACAGCCCCTCCACTGTTACTATAAATACTACCACAGCCCCTCCACTGTTACTATGAATACTGCCACAGCCCCTCCACTGTTACTATAAATACTGCCACAGCCCCTCCACTGTTACTATAAATACTGCCACAGCACAGCCCCTCCACTGTTACTATAAATACTGCCACAGCCCCTCCACTGTTACTATAAATACTGCCACAGCCACTCCACTGTTACTATAAATACTGCCACAGCCCCTCCACTGTTACTATAAATACTGCCACAGCACAGCCCCTCCACTGTTACTATAAATACTACCACAGCACAGCCCCTCCACTGTTACTACAAATACTGCCACAGCCCCTCCACTGTTACTATAAATACTGCCACAGCCCCCCCACTGTTACTATAAATACTACCACAGAACAGCCCCTCCACTGTTACTATAAATACTGCCACAGCCCCTCCACTGTTACTATAAAAAATGCCACACCACAGCCCCTCCACTGTTACTATAAATACTGCCACAGCCCCTCCACTGTTACTATAAATACTGCCACAGCCCCTCCACTGTTACTATAAATACTACCAGAGCACAGGCCCTCCACTGTTACTATAAATACTACCACAGCCCCTCCACTGTTACTATAAATACTGCCACAGCCCCTCCACTGTTACTAGAAATACTACCACAGCCCCTCCACTGTTACTATAAATACTGCCACAGCACAGCCCCTCCACTGTTACTATAAATACTCCCACAGCACAGCCCCTCCACTGTTACTATAAATACTGCCACAGCACAGCCCCTCCACTGTTACTATAAATACTGCCACAGCCCCTCCACTGTTACTATAAATACTGCCACAGCCCCTCCACTGTTACTATAAATACTGCCACAACCCCTCCACTGTTACTATAAATACTGCCACAGCACCTCCACTGTTACTATAAATACTGCCACAGCCCCTCCACTGTTACTATAAATACTGCCACAGCCCCTCCACTGTTACTATAAATACTGCCACAGCACAGCCCCTCCACTGTTACTATAAATACTGCCACAGCCCCTCCACTGTTACTATAAATACTGCCACAGCCCCTCCACTGTTACTATAAATACTGCCACAGCCCCTCCACTGTTACTATAAATACTGCCACAGCCCCTCCACTGTTACTATAAATACTGCCACAGCCCCTCCACTGTTACTATAAATACTACCACAGCCCCTCCACTGTTACTATAAATACTACCACAGCCCCTCCACTGTTACTATAAATACTGCCACAGCCCCTCCACTGTTACTATAAATACTGCCACAGCCCCTCCACTGTTACTATAAATACTGCCACAGCACAGCCCCTCCACTGTTACTATAAATACTGCCACAGCCCCTACACTGTTACTATAAATACTGCCACAGCCCCTCCACTGTTACTATAAATACTGCCACAGCCCCTCCACTGTTACTATAAATACTGCCACAGCCCCTTCACTGTTACTATAAATACTGCCACAGCCCCTCCACTGTTACTATAAATACTGCCACAGCACAGCCCCTCCACTGTTACTATAAATACTGCCACAGCACAGCCCCTCCACTGTTACTATAAATACTGCCACAGCCCCTCCACTGTTACTATAAATACTACCACAGCACAGCCCCTCCACTGTTACTATAAATACTACCACAGCACAGCCCCTCCACTGTTACTATAAATACTGCCACAGCACAGCCCCTCCACTTTTACTATAAATACTACCACAGCACAGCCCCTCCACTGTTACTACAAATACTGCCACAGCACAGCCCCTCCACTGTTAGTATAAATACTGCCACAGCACAGCCCCTCCACTGTTACTATAAATACTGCCACAGCACAGCCCCTCCAATGTTACTATAAATACTACCACAGGCCCTCCACTGTTACTATAAATACTGCCACAGCCCCTCCACTGTTACTATAAATACTGCCACAGCCCCTCCACTGTTACTATAAATACTGCCACAGCCCCTCCACTGTTACTATAAATACTGCCACAGCCCCTCCACTGTTACTATAAATACTGCCACAACCCCTCCACTGTTACTATAAATACTACCACAGCACAGCCCCTCCACTGTTACTATAAATACTGCCACAGCCCCTCCACTGTTACTATAAATACTACCACAGCACAGCCCCTCCACTGTTACTATAAATACTGCCACAGCCCCTCCACTGTTACTATAAATACTACCACAGCACAGCCCCTCCACTGTTACTATAAATACTGCCACATCCCCTCCACTGTTACTATAAATACTACCACAGCACAGCCCCTCCACTGTTAATATAAATACTACCACAGCCCCTCCACTGTTACTATAAATACTGCCACAGCACAGCCCCTCCACTTTTACTATAAATACTACCACAGCACAGCCCCTCCACTGTTACTATAAATACTGCCACAGCACAGCCCTCCACTGTTAGTATAAATACTGCCACAGCACAGCCCCTCCACTGTTACGATAAATACTGCCACAGCACAGCCCCTCCACTGTTACTATAAATACTGCCACAGCCCCTCCAATGTTACTATAAATACTGCCACAGTCCCTCCACTGTTACTATAAATACTGCCACAGCCCCTCCACTGTTACTATAAATACTGCCACAGCCCTCCACTGTTACTATAAATACTGCCACAGCCCCTCCACTGTTACTATAAATACTACCAGAGCACAGGCCCTCCACTGTTACTATAAATACTACCACAGCCCCTCCACTGTTACTATAAATACTACCACAGCCCCTCCACTGTTACTATAAATACTGCCACAGCCCCTCCACTGTTACTATAAATACTGCCACAGCCCCTCCACTGTTACTATAAATACGACCACAGCCCCTCCACTGTTACTATAAATACTGCCACAGCCCCTCCACTGTTACTATAAATACTGCCACAGCACAGCCCCTCCACTGTTACTATAAATACTGCCACAGCACAGCCCCTCCACTGTTACTATAAATACTGCCACAGCACAGCCCCTCCACTGTTAGTATAAATACTGCCACAGCCCCTCCACTGTTACTATAAATACTACCACAGCACAGCCCCTCCACTGTTACTATAAATACTGCCACAGCCCCTCCACTGTTACTATAAATACTGCCACAGCCCCTCCACTGTTACTATAAATACTGCCACAGCACAGCCCCTCCACTGTTACTATAAATACCGCCACAGCCCCTCCACTGTTACTATAAATACTGCCACAGCCCCTCCACTGTTACTATAAATACTGCCACAGCCCCTCCACTGTTACTAGAAATACTACCACAGCCCCTCCACTGTTACTATAAATACTGCCACAGCACAGCCCCTCCACTGTTACTATAAATACTGCCACAGCACAGCCCCTCCACTGTTACTATAAATACTGCCACAGCACAGCCCCTCCACTGTTACTATAAATACTGCCACAGCCCCTCCACTGTTACTATAAATACTGCCACAGCCCCTCCACTGTTACTATAAATACTGCCACAACCCCTCCACTGTTACTATAAATACTACCACAGCACAGCCCCTCCACTGTTACTATAAATACTGCCACAGCCCCTCCACTGTTACTATAAATACTACCACAGCACAGCCCCTCCACTGTTACTATAAATACTGCCACAGCACAGCCCCTCCACTGTTACTATAAATACTACCACAGCCTCTCCACTGTTACTATAAATACTACCACAGCACAGCCCTTCCACTGTTACTATAAATACTACCACAGCACAGCCCCTCCACTGTTACTATAAATACTGCCACAGCCCCTCCACTGTTACTATAAATACTGCCACAGCCCCTCCACTGTTACTATAAATACTACCACAGCACAGCCCCTCCACTGTTACTATAAATACTGCCACAGCCCCTCCACTGTTACTATAAATACTACCACAGCCCCTCCACTGTTACTATAAATACTGCCACAGCCCCTCCACTGTTACTATAAATACTGCCACAGCCCTCCACTGTTACTATAAATACTACCACAGCCCCTCCACTGTTACTATAAATACTACCACAGCCCCTCCACTGTTACTATAAATCCTGCCACAGCCCCTCCACTGTTACTATAAATACTGCCACAGCCCCTCCACTGTTACTATAAATACTGCCACAGCCCCTCCACTGTTACTATAAATACTGCCACAGCCCCTCCACTGTTACTATAAATACTGCCACAACCCCTCCACTGTTACTATAAATACTACCACAGCACAGCCCCTCCACTGTTACTATAAATACTGCCACAGCCCCTCCACTGTTACTATAAATACTACCACAGCACAGCCCCTCCACTGTTACTATAAATACTGCCACAGCCCCTCCACTGTTACTATAAATACTACCACAGCACAGCCCCTCCACTGTTACTATAAATACTACCACAGCCCCTCCACTGTTACTATAAATACTGCCACAGCACAGCCCCTCCACTTTTACTATAAATACTACCACAGCACAGCCCCTCCACTGTTACTATAAATACTGCCACAGCACAGCCCCTCCACTGTTAGTATAAATACTGCCACAGCACAGCCCCTCCACTGTTACTATAAATACTGCCACAGCACAGCCCCTCCACTGTTACTATAAATACTGCCACAGCCCCTCCACTGTTACTATAAATACTGCCACAGCCCCTCCACTGTTACTATAAATACTGCCACAGCCCCTCCACTGTTACTATAAATACTGCCACAGCCCTCCACTGTTACTATAAGTACTGCCACAGCCCCTCCACTGTTACTATAAATACTACCACAACCCCTCCACTGTTACTATAAATACTGCCACAGCCCCTCCACTGTTACTATAAATACTGCCACAGCCCCTCCACTGTTACTATAAATACTGCCACAGCCCCTCCACTGTTACTATAAATACTGCCACAGCCCCTCCACTGTTACTATAAATACTACCACAGCACAGCCCATCCACTGTTACTATAAATACTGCCACAGCCCCTCCACTGTTACTATAAATACTACCACAGCACAGCCCCTCCACTGTTACTATAAATACTGCCACATCCCCTCCACTGTTACTATAAATACTACCACAGCACAGCCCCTCCACTGTTACTATAAATACTACCACAGCCCCTCCACTGTTACTATAAATACTGCCACAGCCCCTCCACTGTTACTATAAATACTACCACAGCACAGCCCCTCCACTGTTACTATAAATACTACCACAGCACAGCCCCTCCACTGTTAGTATAAATACTGTCACAGCACAGCCCCTCCACTGTTACTATAAATACTGCCACAGCACAGCCCCTCCACTGTTACTATAAATACTGCCACAGCCCCTCCACTGTTACTATAAATACTGCCACAGCCCCTCCACTGTTACTATAAATACTGCCACAGCCCCTCCACTGTTACTATAAATACTGCCACAGCCCCTCCACTGTTACTATAAATACTGCCACAGCACAGCCCCTCCACTGTTACTATAAATACTGCCACAGCCCCTCCACTGTTACTATAAATACTTCCACAGCCCCTCCACTGTTACTATAAATACTGCCACAGCCCCTCCACTGTTACTATAAATACCACCACAGCACAGCC